>NC_056733.1:1453176713-1453476713 GCF_019279795.1 Protopterus annectens
ATATGAAATAATCCATGACTGTGAATATAGTTTATACATTAATATAAGCCATTGTGGAAGTATGTCTAGCAGATTTAAATGTGATTCTTATGACCACCTCAAGTAGAAGCTGTTACTAAGTAGGATTAGTTTAACTTATACCTCCCCTAAGAAGTTAGAATGAGACATTACTTACTACACACACACACACACACACACACACACACACACACACACACACACACACACACACACACACACACTATATCTGGTTGATGATGATTGATAAAGGTGGTACAGACGAGATAGCAAGTAAATAGAGCAAAATCAGAAACCCTGTGGTGGTGATAAAATGTCTACTTTCATAAAGGGTGACAAAGCAGATGGAAGTCAGTTGTTTTAGTTATATTAAAAGTCACTAGATAATAATTTATTAGATGGTACAGAAAGGGATACTGTAAGTTACCAGGATCTGAACACAGACTATAGCAAGGCATTCCGCTATATTAATAGGTTACCTACATTTTCTGTTTAACAGTTGTCTGATGTTGCAGTTCCTTATAAATGAACAGCAGTGGTAAAAAGATGATACTGAAGATGTTAATTTTTTTTAATTACAAAAATATAATAAGACAGTAACAGTCTGATCCAATGGGATATAAATCAGGCAAGCTCATGCCATGGATTCCTATTTCCTCGAAAACACACACTGTCTGCCACTTGCGGACAAATGCAGCATGATAGGAGATTGTTGCACTGACAACACACATAGCATATATAACAGCAGTAGCCCAGTATTGTTTCAACTGGTATTACCTTTCTTACCTTTCATCCCTGTTTTTTTTGAGTATTTAAAGATTATGTGGACTTCAGTATTAATTGGTAAAAAGCTTTAACTTGTACATAAAACCCTGTACTGCAATCTTGTAACATTTTTCAGTCTAACAAATACCTGTAAAATGTGACAGTAACCACTTCACTGAATTAATTTGTTCAAACAGAGAATAGCTAAAATACACCACGTTAACTGCTAAGTAGCAATATTCATGCATACACAGTGCTCTTTGAATCAAACTTATAATGTGAGTGTATGGACAGTTGTCCTTGAACTTGAGGACTAAAGTCATTAATATGAATAGTACATTTTGCTGCAGCTCTTGTGTAGCTGTAGATTGATATAAAACAATTGCTCTTTTGGTCTGCGGTAGCGTTGTCGCCTCACAGTAAGATGCTGTCCGGTTCGACTCTCAGCTAGAGGGTCTTCTGCGTGGAGACATGCGTGAATGGGCATACCTTTGTTGAAGGTTGTGCGTCAGGGCTGGCAACTCGGTATGTAAAAATCAACTGCCAATCATTAGCGGACCGGAGTTCCGCTGTGGCAACCCCTAACCGGGAAAAGCTGAAAGACACAACAACAACTCTTTTGGTCAAGCTAAATGCTTACTCTCTGTACCCCTATGTTCAGCACCTTGGACAGCACACGGTGTTAAAAGATGCTGTTACATTAACCCATTCAGAAAACACAAAGACACTGGAACAAAGACATGATGTAATACCCTTTATTGGACCCCGCATAGGTTTTGTAATAGCTGGAGCTTTTGGGCCTGCAAAAGCCCTTTGCCAGGAGTTATTAAGTTAACTGATGTTAAATACAGTTTTTAAATATCCTCTTGTGCCTAGAAAGGGAAGTACATCATTTATTTCCAATTGGCTAAAAAATAAATCTTGAAAAATGCTACTATGAAAAAAAAAAAAGAAAACAGCTCATGCTGCACCCCAGAGACAATGACGTGTGTGTGTTTGTGTTGTGTGTTTGTGTGTTTGTGTGTGCATGTGCGTGTGCGTGTGTGTGTGTGTGTGTGTGTGTGTGTGTGTGTGTGTGTGTGTGTGTGTGTGTGCATGTGTGTGTGTGTGTGTGTGTGTGTGTGTGTGTGTGTGTGTGTGTGTGTGTGTGTGTGTGTGTGTGTGTGTGAGTGATTGCATGTATGTGTCAGAAAGAGATAGAGAGAGAGAGACAGCAACTGAAACTGTAGAACGGGGTCAGGTCATGCTATAAAATTCAAAGTCTGGCATGTTACATTAGAGTTAGTGTTCATTTAGCAGAGAAGATAGCACTCAGAGCAACTGTTCTGACATTTAATGATACAATAAATCTCAAAAGAAATGATGTGTAGGGAGATTAATTAAAGTCAGAGGAAGAAAGCAAAAAGTTACAATTTGTAAGTTGTTAGTCTGTCTAAACAAGCAATCTTTGTGAGACAGGGGTTTTGTTTAACAGAACATACAAATTAGCAATAATGTCCATTTCACAATGATGAGAAAGGCAGGGGCTACCAACACAATAAGATACAGTGTTAGAATGTAAGGATATTGTATGCAGTTATTGCACTTCACAGACTGTGGTTAAGCTAACTGAGAGGAAGAGAGATAAAGGAAGATACATAGAGAGAGACAGAGACAAAGAAAAGAAAATTATGTTATGTCAGCCCAAGGTTCTGAAGAACAGCAGAAATGGATAAAGTTTTGGCATACCTTTAAAAATGTTTGAACATTAAAGTCTTACTGATTCTTAAGTTTATGGTTATTATAATCATGATGAGAATATTGCCTTATGTGAAAGTAACTATTCCCTTATCATGAATTAAATTCAGTTGTTAAAACATAGACCCCTGTAATATTAACATTTACTATTAATATTCTGAAATAGTTAGCAGTTTGAATTAAGGGTAAACTCATCATAAATCATGCATTACCAGAAAAAAATGTTGCTCTTCAGTATACCTTGTTTATGACCACTGTTAGTTACCGAAAACGAAAAGGTAGGTATTATAGTGTTTCATGCAACCAATATCAAAGTTCGTACCACTGACTGTCAGACTGAACAATTGAATTAGCTTAATCTTCATTGTTATTCATTCCAAAGGTATATTGAAATATCCTTTAAGAGCTATAACTGTCAGATCTGATGCAGAATGATCAGGCTGGGACAGACATTTTATTTGTAACTGTGTATCTGTAGGCATGCATCCTAGTTCTGAGTAACTAGCCTGTCTCTCCTATGTTACCTGTCTCTGGGCATTTCATGCATTTGATTACATAAACCATGTTTGTGGAAGTACATGTAAATGAAGCCTGTATTTTGGAAACTTGTGTTCTATGAAATTATTATATTGGAAGCTGCACAAATCATTTGACGTGTATGTTGGATGGTTGCATGGTTAGAGGCATTATGGACTATGTTCTGTTTTGGTTTGTGTGTGCTTCTCACAAGTTGATTCCTTAGATTTGGTAGTTGTTTAAATGAGTACAGTAGGAACACTTAAAAATTGTCTCTGAACTTGTCATCATCAATGAGCACTGGTTGGAAGTCCATTATGGTTTGGCAAAATTTTTCTAAGTTCTCAATGATATGTTATCACTAGTGGAACTATGTCAAAGGGATTCTCTTTATACTGAAGAAACTGTTCTTGTGGTAGCTGTATTGCTCTGTCTGCAGCTCTGTCAAACTCATGGCGGAGTGACCTCGAGCAAGTGTGGCGTCTTTCAGCTGTGCCAACTGTCTGTCTCTTTCTGCCTCACTAGAACATATGCAGTGATAATTGAAATACTTTACTGTAAATAGCTGACTTCTTTGTGTGGCTGGGATGACTACTGCTTCTGAGTAGATACATCTATCTGCCAACTGGTTTCCTGCAGATACATATCTGTAATGTCCCATTTTGTATCATAATCTTAGTATCAAGAAAAGTTAATATTGAAGACAAGTACTCCAAGGAGAATTTAATAAGTGGGTGAAAACATTTGAGCCCTTGGTGAAACTCATCAATGGCACTGATGCTATGCGTCCAGATTATAAATAAGTCATCAATAAAATAGAAATACACAAGTGGCCTAGGTTTGCCATGAAGAGGTTTGAATATTATGCAGCCATTCTACTGGCCATTGCAGTGGACATGGTCTGAGCATAATAATTTTACATTTAATGAGAAACTTTGTATGTATAAATAGATTCTAGAAGTTGTTCCACTATATCAGGAGAAATGCTGTGAAGACATTTTCTCTTGTGAGTACTTGAGAGAGGCAGAAATTTCATTTTCACATGGGATGTTTGTGTGAGTGATGTAACATCCATTCTGGCTAAAACAGTGTCATATGGTAGTTCATGTTAACTTGACAGAAGACAAAGAAAATGAGTGGTGTCATGAATATACTTGTCCATCTCATGGACTACTGGCTTCACAATTTTCTGCACAAACCCAGAAATACCTTCTGTTGGGATCCCTTTGCTTGTTAACATTGGTCTTCCTGGATTTCCTGGCTTATGGAGTTTTTGTACCATGTAGAAAACTCCTGGCCTTGGCTGATCTGTAATGTAGTCAGTTATTTTGCCCTAGATTGAACCTGGGAAGGATTTAATAAGTTTATTCAGTTCTTTTGTGTACTGCTGAGTTGGCTCCTCAGTCAGGTGACTGCAGTAAGTGTGATCATAAGGTTATCTATTAGCTTCAGCAATATAGCCGCCATGGTTCTGGATAACCACTGCAGACCGTTTTCTTCTTTTACAGTGCTGTGGTTGGATTTGAAGGACTTTACTGCCATTCTTTCAGATGGGGAAAGGTTGTAACCGGTCTTGGTTTGTACATTCAGGATTGATGATTCACACTTTGTCTAAAAGAGTAAGTATAGCTATCCAACTTTGCATTGCATTCACTTGGAGAAGTGAATGTCAAACATTTTTTTTTGTATTTGTTTCTGGATACACATTATCTATGTTTTCTGTATTACTGTATTATGAAAGAATTCCCTAAGTTTCAACCTATGAAAATATTCCACAAGCGCTATAAAAAACTGCAGTCTGTCGAATGGTTTAGTGGGGAAAAATACAAGAACTGTCAAAAGTTCTGATATTTCAGTTGGGTTCAGTGTATGTGGTAGGACAATTAACAACAGAGAGATGACCAGGTGTTAAGGGTTCTTGTACTGTAAAGCTGTTAGCCATCTCTATAGCTTCTTTTGGACAGAGGAATTCCTAACAGTCTGTTGTAATTTATGTTTATTTTTTGATGAAAGAATTTGGCACTGTAGCCATTCTTTCTAGTATGGAAACTGTGTTATGGTATTCAAAGTCACAAATGAAGACTGCTATCCAGAAGCGTGGAGTAATGACTAAGGCAAATGTAGAAAAAAAATACTCCAGGCTACAATGACTCAGTGATGTAGAAAGTATATATTTATTATCAAATGACAGTAAGCTCTTTCATGGTAAACACAGCACAATTGAATTAGCTTAATCTTCATTGTTATTCATTCCAAAGGTATATAGAAATATCCTTTAAGAGCTATAACTGTCAGATATGATGCAGAATGATCAGACTGGGGCAGACATTTTATTTGTAACTGTGTATCTGTAGGCATGCATCCTAGTTCTGAGTAACTAGCCTGTCTCTCCTATGTAACCTGTCTCTGGACATTTCATGCATTTGATTATATAAACCATGTTTGTGGAAGTACATGTAAATGAAGCCTGTATTTTGGAAACTTGTGTTCTATGAAATTATTATATTGGAAGCTACGCAAATCATTTGACATGTGTATCTTGGATGGTTGCATGGTTTGAGGCATTATGGACTATGTTCAGTTTTGGTCTGTGTGTGCTTCTCACAAGTTGATTCCTTAGATTTGGTAGTTGTTTGAATGAGTACAGTAGGAACACTTGAAAATTGTCTCTCAACTTGTCATCCTCAATGAGCACTGGTTGGAAGTCCATTATGGTTTGGCAACATTTTTTTAAGTTCTCGATGATATGTTATCACTAGTGGAACTGTGTCACAGGGATTCTCTTTATACTGAAGAAACTGTTCTTGTGGTAGCTGTATTTCTCTGTCTGCAGCTCTGTCAAACTCATGGCAGAGTGTGTTATGGTATTCAAAGTCACAAATGAAGACTGCTATCCAGAAGCATGGAGTAATGACTAAGGCAAATGTAGAACAAAATATACTCCAGGCTACAATGACTCGGTGATGTAGAAAGTATATATTTATTATCAAAAGACAGTAAGCACTTTCATGGTAAACACAGCACTGCTTCTTCAGACCAAAGACATAACACTGATACTGGATAGATATAATACAAAAGAACCTATGAAAAAATTCACAAACACAACATAAGCTAAAAAAGCTAAAATTCTATTTGAAGATAAAAAACTGAAATAGACACATCTGTCAAAGTACCAATAAAATGCTGTATTCACAAATACAGCCCAATAGCAAAATGTATCATCATCATCATTATCCCCCTCTTTCCCATTTACATGAGGTTGGGGTATCGTATTAACTGTCGCCAACTCTCTCGATTCAGTGCCACTCTCCTGCCTTCTTCAACACTCATGGCTGACTGTCGCAGATCTTCTTTCACACAATCCATCCACCTCTTTGCTGGACACCCTCACTTCCTCTTACCTTCTTCCTGTCTGTCCCAAATCTCCCTCACCAGATTGTCTTCTGCTTTTCTACACATGTGCCCATACCATCGTAATCTGTTCTCTTTGATCTTTTCTGCAACTGGAGCTACTTTGGCTTCTGCTCTTATGTTCTCATTTCTTCGCCTGTCCCGCAGTGTGCATCCTACCACCTTTCTCAGGCACTTCATTTCCATCACCTCTAGCTTCTTCAACTGTTCTGCCTCTACTGCCTAGGTTTCTGTACCATACAGTAGTACTGGTCGCACCACTGTCTTGTACACCTTACTTTTCAGCTTCTTTGGCATTCTTCTGTCATAGACTACACCTGATACTCTATGCCAGTTGGCTTCAGCCCCTCTGATTCTAGCTTTGACCTCCTCATTCAGACTACCCTTCTCCTCAACCACCCCTCCCAGATACTTGAAGCTGTTTACCTGTTCCACTGTCTTCCCATCTATCTCTATTCTCAGCTTCTTCTGATTTCCCCAATCTGCTGCCATTACCACTGTCTTATCTGTGCTTAGTTTCATCCCATGTGCCTTCAGATTTGCATTCCATTCTCCTATCCTTTGCTGAAGTTCTAGATCAGAGTCTGTCTGTACTGCCACATCATCTGCATACAGCAGCTTTGTTGCTCTGGCCCCTCCAACCTGTTTGCTGATGTAGTTCATTACCAGTATGAACAGCAGTGGGCTCAGAGCTGAACCCTGGTGTACACCTACTCCCACTGGGAACCACTCAGTGAGGCCAAACACTGTTCGTACTTGAGTCACTGGGTCCTTGTACATAGCCTGTACTAATTCTACCAATGTTTCTGGGACTTCAAACCACCAAAGTACTGCCCAGATCAGCTTTCTTGGGACCTTGTCATATGCTTTCTCCAAGTCTAGGAAAGCCCAGTTTGACTCTCTCCTCTCCTCTAGTTTCTTCTCAAGTATCTATCTCAATGCAAACATCGGGTCAATTGTGCTGCATCCTGATCTGAATCCGAACTGTTCACCTCCCATCTTACATTCTACTATTCTGCGTATCCGTTTATCAATCACCTTCTCCAGAACTTTCATGCAATGTGGTAGGAGTTTGATGCCTCTGTACTGTCCACAGTTGTGGATGTCCCCTTTGTTCTTGTACACTGGCACAAGTATGCTTATTCTCCAGTCATCTGGGATATGCCTTTCTCTCCACACTGCAATTAGTACCCTCAGGAGCCATTTCTCCCCTAGCTCACCCAGCATCTTTATCATATCTGCTGTGACCTCATCTGAGCCTGCTGCTTTCCCTGACTTCATTTTCCTTAGTGCTGCTCTTACTTCTTCTAAGCTGGGCTCCTCTTCTACTCTCATTGTAGGCTGTTTCTGGGGCAGTACTGCTTCTGTGGGGTTTTCTTCATTCAGAAGCTGCTGGAAATACTCCTTCCATCTGCTTTTGATGTCCTGTGGGCTGGTAAGCAGGTTGTTGCTGGAAATCCTTATGAAGGGTGTCTGACTATCTTCTTTATCTTTCTGTCTTTGCCTTGCAACCTGGTATAGTTTCTTTTTGCCCCTTACTGAGTCACTTTCCAGTGACTTTGATAGAGTGCCTCTGATGCCCTATTCTTTGCTATTGCAACTTCTTTCTTAGTTTCTTTGTTAGCCAACCAGTAGTCCTTCGGTCTTTTCAATCTCCCACTTCGTCCTGCACTCCTTCTTTCTTTTGATTACTTCCTGCACTTCTGCATTCCACCACCAGCTTTCCTTATGTACCTTATTTCCATACCTGGCTCGGCCACATATCTTTTCTGTATTCCTAACACATGCTGTTTTTAGGCGCTGCCACTCTTCTTCAACTCCACCTATTTCCTCCTCTTCTTGGGGTGCTAGAGCCATGAGTAATTCCTTGAACTGCTGTACTTTCTCTCCAGTCAACTTCCAGGTCTTCAGCCTGGTCTCTGTTGACCTTAGAGCCTTCTCTGATCACTGCTTGCAGCTGATTGTGGCAACTAATGGTTTATGCTGTGGGCCGACTGTTTCACATGGGATGACCTTGCAATCATGGATTCTACCCCAGTGCCTTTTCCTTATTAGGAGGAAGTCTACCTGAGTTGCATGTTGGCTACTCTTGTATGTGATCTTGTGACTGTCTCTCTTTCTGAACCATGTGTTGGCTACTATCAAGCCATTTGCCAGACAGAAGTCTAGAATGGCTTCTCCTTCTTTATTCCTATTACTCCACCCATGTGGACCCAGGCAGTCCTCATATCCTGTTCTGTCTGTCCCGATATGTGCATTTAAGTCACCCATTATAAACACCAATTCATGTTGTCCTGCTTTATCTAGTAGGTCCTGCAACTGCTGTCTGAATGCACTCTTTTCCTCACTATCACAACCCTGCTGTGGGGCATAGGCTGAGATTATGAATACTGTTCTATCATTACACTGGAGTCTGATTGCCATGAGTCTGTCATTAATTCTGATGATATCCCTCACTGACTTCTGAAGTGTCTCTCTCACCACAATTCCTACACCATTTCTAGCCTGTCCACCACCTGAGTAGTAGAGTTTGGATCCCAAGCCAAGTGGCTTTGTTGCACTGCCCTTCCATCTCGTCTCTTGGATACATAGGATGTCCAGCCTCCTCCGTATCATCATGTCATCCACTTCTAAGCTATGCCCTGTCAGTGAACCTACATTAAGCATAGCAATTCTCAGTTCATGTTTGGCAGGTTGGTTTTATGTCCAGCTTTCACTCAACAGAGCTATCCCAGGTAACCCAGGCTGGGCAACTAGACACCGGCCAGCCAGTAGCCTATTGACCCAGGGCTGCTGGGCTTTTTTATGGTGGGCACACACTGGCCAATAGGGGCACATATACCCCCTCCCACCATTAGCATGGGTCCCTGGCGTGGGTCAGAGAGTAGGCCGGTTCCTCAACCCACTTATCACCGGTAACTACCCATGCCCATTTTTTTGGCAACAGTCAACATGACCAAATCACCTAGAGCCATATTTTACACTGTTGAGTGGCTAGCCCTGCCACGGCACGCAGTTTGTGATCCGTGTTCTCCTATCTTGAGGATACTGTGCACCACAATAGATGCCCAAAGCGGTTGGTCTTTTTTTACAACTCTTCCCCCACTGGGCACCATGTAGAGTCTGTGCTGCTGCCCACAGCTCCATTCACTGGTGAGTTTGAGATGGAAACACTCAGCATGTTTTTTGGACATGGGAGAAACCCCATGGAGACACAGAGAGAACATTTAAACTCCAAACAGGCATTAGTCGGAGGTCAGGATCAAACCTTGTACCTTGTGCATTGGAGGGGTAGACCTTAACCACTAACCATCTGGTCTCATAGCAAAATGTATGAGGAACATAAAAATACTCAATCTCCCATTGGGTGAAGGGTGGAAATCTGTAAGACTATTGGATGGAATAACAGAACATAGGTAAAGCTAACTACAAAACCCAGAAAACAAAGGTGGCAAAAGCCAATTTTACATATTGCAATAGAATCATAATGTCAAGGAGAAAACTCATAACTAACAATACTTAAAAGGACTGACTCTGAAAGGACTGCTGCAATGGCATCAAAACTAATGCAACCTATCAGCTACTGAAGGATGGTGAAAAACACCTCTATACAGGGCTAGCCTGACAAACCAATACTACCAGCTTAATAAAGCCAGGTTCTACACCCTTCTATAAAATATCACAAATGCGCATGAAATTATTGCTAGAATTTAATAATTGTGACAAAAGAACTGAGTCTAAAAGGGCTAACTCATCCAACATTCAGACGAACTATAAAAATACAGAAAACAGCATGTCTGCCAATTAAAAAATTAGAAAAATAAAATACTCATTGGACATATCTGACAAGCTAGGGGCCAATCAAAACAACTGACCTGTCGAAAAGACATTGCATAATTGCAGCATAGATTAAGATACCAAGCCAGCAATGCGCAATTTAAAAATCAAAACTCAATGAAAAACAAAGAACATTAGCAACCTTCAAGCAGCATAATAAACCTAAGAAAGTCAATCTGTGACTGACAAAAATAAAAATAAAGAATAGAAGCTGCAGAAATGGCAGAAGCTGAATAGATATAAAACAATAAGGTCAAAATAATGAAAACTAAAACTAACCATGAAAAAACTACTGAAACATCATCAGATCTAAGGCAGCCTATCGGCTGTTAGTAAATAACAAAAACATCAACCAAATACAGACACAACAATGTATAAAATAATTCTAACTACCAGGACAAAATCAAGAAACTCTAAGGGAACAAGGAGTATTCGCAACCTTGAGTCAATAAAGCAGATCTTAAAAAGTTCACCAATTAACATATATTGACTAATAGTAATAAAAGATTACAAAATGCAAAAAACGAAACATCATAAAACATTAACGTACGAATGTCAGACAAAAAACCCATAATAAAGGCTATAGACCTAACTATAAAAAACTTCTACAACATCATCAGGATGAAAACAGCTTATCTACTGTGAAAGAATGACAAATCCACCAATCAAAAAAACAAAACGAGATATATTACTAGATACTTCTAGGTACAACATCCTATCAAAGACTAGGTCATAGCCCAATATAAAAAAATCTTCAAACTTCAAAAGGATATCAATGGGCAACCACTAAGAATAAAACTAGAGTCTCCAATGGAATAAAAACTAAAAAACTATATCTGAACGGGCTGCAAGATCAAAACTGATATAGCCTATAAGTTTTCAGAAAATGGCATAAGTGCCTATCAGATCAAAAAAATACAGTCATATACTAAGTGGACATGACAAGTTGAACAACCAGTCAAAGCACTAGTCCTCAGAAATAAACCAATCATAAGAGAAAAAAAATCTATAACAGAGACCTGTGAAGGAAAGAATATGTTTTCAACGATAAATACCTACAGATGTTAAAACCTCGGCAAATAAAAACAAAGCCTGTTGTCAAAACAAAATTCAAACCAAGAGTACGTGCAGTGGTGCCTGAATACATAAACAAAAGAATACATCTATAAAATATAGCAGCTAAAGACCAATGAACAAAGAAAATAATGCATATGAAAATCAGTAACAAAAGACTATTGGAGACAATACAAATAAATGAATAAAGAAATTAAATACAATGAAAAAAACAAAAAACTCAAATAAATACTGATGAACAAAACAATAAAACATACAAAACACATCAATGCAATTTAATGCTTCAAAGAACGTGCTTTAAGGGCTGGTTTTAAAGATACTCTCTCATTGAGGCCAGGTTCTACAAAGGCTTTATAAGTTCATAGGTTCATAGATGTTTACTAGGTTAATGACCACAAGGGCCTTTTTAAGCCTAGCCATACATCCCAAATCTCTGATAAGTTCTGATATCCTTGATAAGTATAAGCATGGGCCTGGGAGATGAACCATTTACAGGTTGCCTGTTTGCATTAGAGACATAAGTGCAAAACCAGGGATGAATTTCTGGTTTCCCATCCAATTGTCCAAGTTGCACTTGAATTGGGTTAGGGAGGAACTCTGCTTCACATGGATGGGGAGCCTGTTCCATAGATTGGGTAGTCTCTGTGATACATACTTATCTCTCCAGCAGGTCCAATTTATATCACAGGCAAGGTTTAAGTCTGTAGAACGGGTAATTCTGGCACTGTTTGTTTTGTGGATTTGCAGGAGGTCCATCAGAGTGGGGTCTGACAATGCCCTATATGCCAGACATAGATCTCCCCTCAAAAGCCTGTAGGAGGCAGAATACAGGGATAGGGCCTTGAGGTGGTCTGCATAGGACATATTACTTATGCCCTGTATTCTTTTAATGAGGAACCTCTGTAGACGTTCCAGTTGTTGGATATGCCTGGTTAGCTACATACCAATAGGAGCATTGTACTCAATGACAGGTCTGATGAATGCTGAACACAGTGGAACAATGAATTCCTTGGACGTAGATGCCATACCTTTGTTTATAAGTTGTGCAACAAAAATGATTTCCTCACCACTGTAGACACGTGATGATCAAAGGCTAGATTACTATCTATGTGTGTCCCTAAGTTCATGACTGCTATGTCAACTCTAAGGGGTGTGTTATCAATATAATAATTACCAGGGATGGATGATTTCCCAAAGGATACTATTATGCATTTCTTGGCATTTGGCTTTAGTCCATGGCTCTGACACCAGTTGTTTGTCTGTGTCAGCCCCTCCTGGAGAACATTTGTATCAGTGTGAGATTCAATGACAGCTCCTAATTTGCAATCATCTGCAAATTTAGTCAGCCAGAGACCACTGATACTGACCTTGACTTCTGAGAAGTAAATGTCAAAAAGTAGCAGTCCAAGGACTGATCCCTGAGGGACTCCACTTGTGACTGCCCTCTTTGTAGAGGTGTACTCCTCAATTCTAACTTCCTGGATCCTGTCTGTGAGCCAGTTTGCTATCCACCGGGTAACATAAAGGGTTTGTACCTAACCTCTTGAGTTTGTCAATAATGCCTGAGTGGGGTATTGTGCCAAATGGCTTTGGCCAGGTCAAGGTAGGCAGTGTGAATGATTTTGCCCTCATCCATTGCTTTGGTGACCTTCTCAAAAAAATCCACCAGGTTGAATAGGTATGATCTTCCCTTGATGAAACCAAACTGGGTTGGGTCCAGTGTTTGGAGGTTTACTATATCTCTATTGATCATCTCCATGATAATTCTTTCTATGACTTTACATATAAGACTAGTGAGACTTTTGGGTTTGTAGTTTCCAGGGTCTGAAGATGGCCCACTTTTATGCAAAGGGATGGCTGTTGCCTTTCTGCATTCATGAGGCATGAAGCCTGTTTGGAGGCTACAGTTAAATAGTAATTCCAGAGGCCCTGATAGGTCATGTTTCATGCTATTTAGAAAGCATCCTGTGATATTGTCTTGGCCCACTGATGCAGTGGTCTTGACCTTAGAGAGAGCATTAAGGACCTATTCCCTACTGATAGTAGGGGGAGTTATATTTGATATTTCCTGAGGGAAGATTGAGGGGTGACACAGGGGTAAAGTTGTACCTGAATTTATCGGTCAGTAGGTTTGCTATGTCTTCTGGTTCAGTATAGGTGACTCTATTTAAATTGAGCTCTGCACACAATTGTGTATTGCCTTTGAGGTTGAGGACATAGCTAAAGAATACTTTGTGGTTGTCCTTGGCCTGGGAGGCCACACTTACCTCAGATTTGGCTTTGGTAGACTTTATTTGTCCTCTGAATTGTTTGTTAGTTTGATGAGAGTGCTCTTATCCTGCTGGGTGCTGCACCTCCTAATTTTTGCCATGACTTTCTTCCTCCTGTTATATATCTGATTGATTTTGTGATTCCACTAGGGTGGGTTGTTTTCTGAGTTAGTTCTGTACTTCATCCTGGTGGGTACAGCTGCCTCTATGCAACTATTAACATGCTTGTACAAGGATTCTCTGAACAGTTCTGCATAGGCAGAAGTGTTCTCAGGGTTTATAGGGACTTGAAAGTTTGCCAGGTTCTCACTTAATAGCAGGAGGTTAGCCTTAGAACAATTCCTGAATATTCCCAGTTGAGATGGGGTCCAGGTTTTAGTTTTACTTCGAAGGAGACCATTCTGTGGTCTGACCTAACCAGGGAAGGCACTTACATTAGGGGGTGTGTAACACTCTCCCATATTAGTGAGTACCAGATCCAGTATGGTTGCACCTCTGGTTGGTGTATTGACTATCTTGATCAGGCAGTTTGTGTTTACAAAATCCAGGAATCTCTGGACATGTGCATTTGATGTCGTATAAGATTCCCAGTTAATAGTGGGGTAATTAAAGTCACCCATGAACTCATGAACTGCTTTATAGGTGACAGCTTGAAATCTGTGCTTATATTCTGGTCCTGGTGAGAGAAGGAGCAGAGTGCATTGATTCCCGACTGTTTATGGTTGGAGAGTGTCTGTGCTTAATGTTCCTAATTGGTCTGGTTGTTATTTAACGGCTTCTACCAGAAAAAGTCTACAAGCCAACAGACCCTTGCATCATCTGGGACAAGACTGTGGATCACCAAACAGGTGGTGGCCTGCTTCTTTTCTTGGGATTGTCACTAAAATTTTGCTTCTGGTGAGAGAAGAAGCAAATGAACATAATATCCCAACAAAGTGAAGCTGTGGTGAGACCAGCACTAGTAGTAGCCAGGCAGTAGCCATTCATGTGACTCCCCTCTTTTCATCATTCTTGACAAGATAATTCTTTGTTTTCAGTAAGTACTGCTTGATTTGTTTCTGTCTTCAGAATATCTGCCGAAATATTTCATCCTTAAATTTTCAGGGTCTACATATTAGTTTCCCCTCAAGTGTTTGGCAGTGCCCTGTACAGACTCAAACACCTTAAGTGACATTTTTCCTGTAAAAGCACAATTGAAATTTCTCCAATACCTAGTTGCACACAGGACAGCTAGTTTGCAGTGACAAGCACTGTCCACATAGTTGCAAACTGTATACTCCTGACAGTAACTGATATTCTCACTCCAACTATCTAATCAATAAAAAAGGGTCTGTTGACATGGATATGAAGTTTCCTACTTTCTCTGTTACTGGCTTGGTGGATATGGGCATCCTGAGGCTATGTAGAAATTGCCTCATGTTTACTGACAACCAGTTAATTCTCAAACAAAGTGATATGGTATGTGAAAGATTTACAGTGCTTACACAATGTCACTGGAGGCAAAGCTCTCACATAAAAGTACTCCTAATGTCAATAAGGTTGTCAGTAGTACACACACTGCACCCATCACGCACAATTCAAAGCAGACATATCGACCCATATATGCAGAGGCACTTACATGTAACCTTCCTAAACTGCAGAGACCTCCTAGATGAAGCAAACATAACAAATAACCTGAGCAGCCCCAAATATGCTCTTTCAGAACAACACCCACACCAAAACATAGAGCTACAACTCATGGAGCCTCTACCTCTAAGCCCATAAGGCAAGCCACCACACAATCCAACATTCTAGTTATTGGAGACTCCATTGTGAGACACACTGATGTCCCTCTCACCAGGCTGAGTAAGGGGAAAGTTACAGTCCGTTGCTTATTAGGGGCTAGGATCTACCACATTACACATGCACTCGAGTCAGTGGATCACAATTACCAATATGACTCAGTCATAATCCATGTGGGAGTAAATGACCTGAGACATACCTCCCTAGACTATATGAAGAGAAACATCATGGAGCTCTCAGAATGTGCGTCTCAGGCTGGTATGAGCCTAGCATTAAACAACATTTTACCTTCTCTAAGGGTGATGCCACAACATGAAAAAGATGATTGACTTTAATAGACTTTAATAATTGGCTTAGTTTCTGGTGTCATTCTAAGGGGGTGCAATATTTGTCAGCATGGAAGGAGATGGTCAACTGACCACACTGCTTTGCCAGGGATGGTGTGCACCTCTCCCCTCTAGGCTTTCAGATACTAGCTAAAACATCGTCTTCCCCCATAGTGCCTTTTTTAGGCAATACCAGACTGAAAGTACTTCCACCATAGCAAAATGAAAATCAAGGAATGTAAAGGTGTTACTGCTCAATGCTAGGAGTCTAAACAAAAACCTCCACTCCCTAGAAGTGCTCTTTACCCTAGAGAATGCTGACATCTGCGCTGTCACTGAGACATGGTTTAAAGCCATGGAGAGCACATCAACAGTGCAAGGTTATAATGCCTTTCACACATCTAGGACAGCTACTTCACAGGTAGGGACTAATGGTGGAGGTGTCTCTATTTATATCAAAAATAAATACACCTCAAGGGTTTCAAACAGGACAATGCACTTAAGCTGCTGCATGTTCAAATCACCATAGGTAAAACCCAATACCACTTCTAAGCAAGCTGTAGATCTATGTCTATGACCCAGGAAACCCATACCATGTATTTGAACTTATTAGAAACATTAACAGTCCAACGCAATACCATATTCATGGGTAAGTTTAATTATCCCACTATTAACTGGGAATCTTACATGACACCAAATGTAAGCACAAACTCCCTGGACCAGATAATCAATGCATCAACCATGGGTACAACCATACTGGATCTGATCCTCACTAATATGGGAGTCTGCTGAACACCCCCTACTTTACTGCCTTCCCTGCCAAGGTCAGACCACAAAATGGTCTTCTTTGAAGTTAAAATAAAATCTGGACTCCTACCTAAACCTGGAATATTCAAGTACTATTCTAAGGCTAACCTCCAGCTATTAAGTGAGAACCTGGCAAAGTTTCAAGCCCCTATAAACCCTGAGAAAACTTCTGCCTATGAAGAACTGTTCACAGAAACCCTGTGCAAGCATGTTAATAGCTACATAGAGGCAGCTGTATCCACGAGGAAGAAGTACTGAACTAACGCAAAAGCAAGCCACCCTGGTAGAATCATAAAATCAATAAGCTTTATAACAGGAGGAAGAAAATCATGGCATAAATTAGGAGGTGCAGCACCCAGCAGGATAAAAGCACTCTAATTAAACTAAACAAACAACTCAGAGGACAAATAAAGTCTACCAAAAGCAAGTTTGAAGTACGTTTGGCCTCCCAAGCCAAGGACAACCACAAAGCATTACTTAACTATGTCCACCACCTCAAAGGCAATACACAATTGTGTGTAGATCTCATTGTGAATGGAGCCACCTATACTGAGTGTATACTGAGCCAGACATTATAGCAAACCTCCTGGATGATAAATGCAGCTCCAACTTTAGCCCGCTCTCCCCCTCAACCTTCCCTCAAGAAATATCATCAAATATAACTCCCCCTATTATCACTAGGGAGCAGGTTCTTGATGCTATCTCTCTAAGACCAAGAACACTGCATCAATGGCCCCAGACAATATCACGGGATACCTTCTAAATTGCATGAAACATGACCTATCAGGGCTTCCGGAATTACTATTTAACTGTAGCCTCCAAACAGGCTTTGTGCCTCATAAATGGAGAAAGGCAACAGTCCTCCCACTGCACAAAGGTGGGCCATTTATAGACCCTGGAAACTACAGACCCATAAACCTCACTAGTCTTTTATGTCAAGCCATTGAAAGAAATATTATGGAGATAATCAGTAGAGATACAGTAAACTTCCAGACACTGGATACAACCCAGTTTAGGTTTGTCAATGGGGATCATGCCTACTCAACCTGATCGACTTCTTTGAAAAGGTCAGCAAAGCAATGGATGAGGGCAAAATTGGTCACACTGGCTACCTTTACCTGGCCAAAGCATTTGACACAATAGCTCACTCAGGCATTGTTGACAAACTCAAGAAGTTAGGTACAAATCCTTATGTCATCTGGTGGATAGCCAAATGGCTCACAGACAGGACCCAGGAAGTTAGAATATGGGAGTGTGTCTCTATCAACAGGCCAGTCACAAGTGGAGTCCCTCAGGGATCAGTCCTTGGACAGCTCCTTTTTGGCATTTACTTCTCGATAGTCAAGGCCAATGTCAGTGGTCCCTAGCTTATTAAATTTGCAGATGATTGCAAATTAGGAGCTGTCATTGAATGTCACACTGACACAAATGTTCTCCAGGAGGAGCTGACACAACTGATATCAGAGTCATGGACTAAAGTTAAATGCCAAGAAATGCATAACAGTATCCTTCAGGAAGTCATCCATCTCTGGTAACTATCATATTGACAACACACCCCTTAGAGTTGACCCAGTAGTCAGGGACTTAGGGACATACATACATAGCAATCTAGCCTTTGACCATCACATGTCTACAGTGGTGAGGAAATCGTTCTATGTTGTGCAACTTATAAACAAAGTATGGCATCTAAGTCCAAGAAAGTCATTGTTCCACTGTATTTGGCATTCAACAGACATATTACTGAGTACAATGTCCCCTTTGGCATGTACATAACTAGGCATATCCAACAACTGGAATGTCCACAGAGGTTTCTCACTTAAAGAATACAGGGCATAAGTAACATGTCCTGTGCAGACCACCTCAGGACTCTATCCATTTATTTTGTCTGCTACAGGCTTTTGACAGGAGATCTATGCCTGGCATACAGGGCATTGTCAAACCCCACTCTGATCGACCTCTTGCATATCCACAAAACAAACAGCACCAGAATTACCCATTCTAAACACTTAAGCCTTGCCTGTGATAGAAATAGGACCTGCTTTAGAAATAGGTATGTATCCCAGAGACTATCCTGTCTGTGGAACAGGCTCCCCATCCATGTAAAGCAGAGTTCCTCCCTAACGCAATTCAAGTGCAACTTGGACAATTGGATGGGAAAATGAAAATGCATCCCTGGTTTGTGACCAATGTCTCTAATGGACACACATAACCTGTAAATGGTTCATCCCCCAAACCCCTGCTTACACTTATCAAGGATATCAGAACTCGTCAGATATTTGGGATGCATGGCTAGCCTTAAAAAGGCCCTTGTGGTTGTTTGTCGAGTAAACACCTATGAACGTATAAGAAAACCACATGTACACAGCAAAGATCTACAGACTCTTCAAAAGAGCGCCACTGCTAGGCACCAAACTGGAGACTCAAATTGCGAGGCAACAACAGTATCAGCTTTACCACTGCTGTTATACTGCTGTTACTAAAACATTATATATTTTTACTAGGATAACAGAAAATATCTCAGGACTCATCTCAGGGTAATAGCAGTCTGTTTCCATTGCTGTAAAGCAGTGGGCACTTTGCTGCTTCTGACTCAATGTTCTTTTTATAACTAGCTTCTGTTATAGCATCAGTATTCTGTTTCAGTTAGTTGCATTTACAGTTCAGAATGAAATACGATAACCATTTTCCCAACTTGGCTGTTGTGAGGAGTAATGTGGGTATTAACCTTTCTGGCCCCATCTTAGATACAGCAAACTCTTGTTTAGACATATGCAATAATCACTGCTCATTACAAAGTCAGCACTAACGATAGTTAAGACAAGAACATTGATTTGTTTTAAGAAAGATGTCCTACTCTGAAGCAGCTATAATGGTGGTGATTAACACTTATGTACTAAATACCTTTTGTAAATATTGAGTGGCTCTACTGTAATCTGTTTCTCAGACTTCTGGGAAATATTTATTTAGTTGTTTATTTTAGATTTTTTCATCAGAAAGGTGAAGCGATCTCCTAACCCTTTTCAGCCACGACCCGTTTTACTTAGGTGTGTACGCATGCATGCTGGTACACATGTCTGTAAACCCTCTTCAGGTACAACCTAGGCTAACTGCAGCATTGTTCAATGGAATGACTGAGAATGACTGCACAGGCACATGTAACTGCATGTTTTCATGAGCAGTTAGATATGTATACATAATAAATGGAAGTACTTCGTAGCAATATACACATACAGATAAATGAAGAATTACTACATCAGGGCAGGAAACGATACATACACATACACATATGTGAAACTGTATGTGAGTGACCCAATGCATACTATAATGCATTTTGTATTCCACTGATAATACTGTCATTGCTGGAGAAGTGAATACAGGCACCTCTGAATACTCACAATTCTCATTAGAAATTAATTAAGCAAGTATGTAACAGAACAGAATAGTCTGAAATCAGTTTTATCATCACTCCCAAAGAATTATTTTTATGAAGTTACTTATTTGATTTGTGATCAGAACATAGTTCCTTTTTCTTACAGATATTTCAGGCCACACTGTCTATCTCCTGGCCCATTTTTATTCATTTATTCATTTATTATGCCTTTTACCATGATTTTCCTTCACTCAGTCCTGCCATCTGTGACAATCTTTACTATACTCGACCATCATGGAAAGATACACCAAGATCATACCTGCAGCCCCCCCACACACAAAAAAAATGCTGATTGAATTCCTGCAGGTAGCTATATCAACAGCATGATGTGTATCATCCTTGTTAGTATCTGAAAATTTGTGTTAGTTTGAGTTTTCTGTTTCATTAGACAAAGAACAGAAATCTTCACCTGACATACAATATATTAGTCTCCTGAGGACCTCCCCCACAGATTTGTTTGACAGTAGTATTCAACCAGTACATGACAGTACTGTAAAAATGCACCTATAATCCAGAGAAAGTAGGTGTTTTTCTTAATTGTTTCAGTATTGCACACAGACCTACAACACTGGTGCCAAAGACAGTAATCCTTCTTTTCTGGCAGAAAACTAATATTCTACTTTCATTCTAAGACACATGTAAAAAGTATATACCTTTTCAAAACACTCGCCATTTGTTACTTCCATCATTTTGCCTTAAGTCTATGTCTATACCAGGTGTCTTTCACCATGCTCATAAATAATAATAAATAATAAAGAATTATTTCCTCAGATCATTCATCAACACACACACACACACACACACACACACACACACACACACACACACACACACACACACACACACACACACACACACACACACACACACACACACACACACACACACACACACACACACACACACACACACACACACACACACACACACACACACACACACACACACACACACACACACACCTTCACCATGCTTCTTTTACCACACCTCTTGCTTCCTTTAATTTGAAGGCCATTAACTATATTTAGCCATTTTGAAGTACCCGCCCATCTCACTTATATTCTTTCTTCTCCATTCTGGGTATACAAGAACACATTTATCACTGTTTTTTTTCGCTTCTATACATTGCTGTTTGGACAAGTTCAAACATTTACCTCTAACTACACTTCTATCCACTCTATAACTCCTGTAACCTGCTTCTCCCTAAGCTATATCCCCTTGCCTTCCTCACAGTTGTAAACTGTATTCTGTCAGATGTCATACTAAATGTACTCTAGAGGCTTAAGAAAATCTTAGACATGCTGTACTGTATTTGTACTTTAAGTGTTAATCTCATCTCTCATGTTTATATTTTTGTTGATTAATCCATTGCCTATGTATATAAGTTGCTTTACTGATCTCTACTAGACTGTAAGTTGATACATATAAGCTGTATAATAAACGTTTTCTTTGTTGTACTAGACATGTATTAGTAAAAATGTACTTTGCTGGAGCTTTTCTCCTCAGGTGTCAACTGAAAATGGACACTGTAGTCCAGTCGGACCATCCCGATAAACAAATACTACATGAATAAATACATAAATAATTAAATAAATGTACCTTCTATCCTATAGCTTTTGGGCTCTTGTAATTTACCACTAACAGTTTAATTATAGTAAATCCCAATAACTCTGCTTCTAAGCAGAAC
Source organism: Protopterus annectens (assembly GCF_019279795.1). Classification (NCBI taxonomy): domain Eukaryota; kingdom Metazoa; phylum Chordata; order Ceratodontiformes; family Protopteridae; genus Protopterus; species Protopterus annectens. The sequence goes on from NC_056733.1 coordinate 1,453,198,374, forward strand.
CACTGAAAATGAGTAAGGAATTAAACGGGTCTATATCAGTTCACCGAAATGGCTGAAGTTCGAACACCATATGTTCGAACTTCTAACCACGAAGTGCAAAAACATCGAAGTCTTAGAACAGCAATTTTTTTTCCCAGGGAAAAAAATTGCTGTTCCGCGAAACACACACAACACAAGCACACCAAAAAAACAGCAATCCACACACATACACTTGAAATCCTACATCTAACCCTACACTAAACTATACATACACTACTATATATCCACTTACCTTAACCCAAACCCTAATCCTAAGGTCTGTCAGTATCGCACACTCACCTGACTCATGCCCTAACCTTAACTCACCTATCCCGCCCTAACCCTAAAGTCTGTCACTATCGCACACCCACCTCACCCGTGCCCTAACCCTAACTCACCTAACCCGCATCCTAACCCTAACGTCCACACAATCGCACGCTTACCTGAACCCGACCCGTAACTTTCCACCACAGTCCTGAAAATCACAAAGCCACAGAAATGGCCCACCAAATTCTTTCCCTTGGAAAGAATTCAGTGTTCCGTGGCTTCGCGATAATCAGTGTTCGAACTTCACAGTTCGGACATGTCATGTTCAATTGTCAGCCATTTCGACGGACTGATATAGACCCAATTAAACTGGTATATGTAATATACTACACTTATTTTACTTATTAAGTAACGGGAAAACATCTGAAGCCCTTCTGGTCATATGGGTAGGTTAATTACTATTCAAGAAGGATTGCATATACATCAATATTGCCTGTTAGCGGTTAATGTGATGTACTTCAGCTATTTTCTGTTCACATCTGAACAGTAGCAGGCAGGAGGTTTAATTTTGGTATACCTTTGTTGTATTCTGGTTTTCTAAGAAAGGCTGTAAATAAAGCTGCATGCGACAGAAACATGTTAACTTCAGATGAAAGGTCTCAGAAATATATATTTTTCATTTCACTGCTGACTCTTTAAGAATGGTCTTTCTTGTAAAGCATCAACAGACTTTCTGTACCACCTATTCTCCTGCAGTTCTATTATTTATTGTGTTATTGTAAGATACTTTCAGAACATTTTTACAACTCATACAGATTCTAGAAACATCTATTTCTTTAATCATTTGAATGACATGTGTCGTGTTGATTCATGTGGCATTCTCTCAGGTCTGTGCAATCTACCTAAGTGTCATTCTCTCATTATACACTATACACCATTATATACCAGTTTTGGGGCACACCTGTGCTGAGCCTGAATGACTGGGGCACACCTGTGCTGAGCCTGCATGGCTCTTTTTCTGCTGATAACAAACATTTTATAATTCTGAATGTTGATTACCTATAGAGTGATATTGTGAGCTTATGAGTGCCGACCCCTGAAAGTGACAGTAAATCTGCTTCAGTGAAGTAATCCTGTTAGGAAAATGTGAAAACCAGTATCATTTTGTTAGGTTCTTTTTAGCTAAACCATAGTCTTGCTTAATTAAAGAATTCAGGGAATATTTTTATGTCCCTGCTAAAAGATGATTTTGGATTGCAAATGAAAAAAAAAATGTATTTTGTAATCCAAAAGTAAAATTTGTTCGAGATGTGAAACATAACACTGTCTGCATTTGTGGAATGCTGTACTGCAGTGTTGAAGGTTAGGAATAAAAGTTACCAAGATGACAAGTTTTTAAAATTACTTTTGGAGTACAAATTATTATTGTTTTAATATACTATGTTTTCCCAAGTCCTTAGCATATTCATTTTATTGTATGAATCCATCTCATGGGCAAAGTGCAAAGAAATATCTCCCATGCCCTCCAGGATGTTTTAATTGCTGACTATAAAATAACATTTAAGGATGCAAAATAGTTATGTTTATAGGCCTGAAAACTTGGAAAAACTGTGCCTCTGAAACTCTAAAAAGAAAGTGTGTTGTGATCAGCATCTGGGATCAATATGATAACATCTTCGAATGTTATAAAGCCATTTTCTTAAGTCTTTCAGCTTGCTTGCCGTTTTTTTGGCAAACTGTTAAGACCATACATAACAATATTCATTGTTAATAAAACTGTGATATTATATATCAATTATATATGTAATATACTTCAACTGAAATAATGCCCTGTAACTGTCATTCTGAGCTTTTCTGAAAAATATGCTGAAAATACAAACATATTTAAAATTAGAGAAGCTATCATTCAGAAAAAAAGAATATTGGTTACCATTCTTTCATTGAGACAGTAGGATTTTAGAATGCACTTGTACATAAAGTACTCATTTTGATCCCAAATACATTGATGCAATAAGTAGTGGCCAAACAGAAAATAATCAAAGTGAACATTGAGATAAAATTCAAGATAAAATTCAAGAAGAAGAGGAAGAACAAAAAACAAAAAGCAGAGCTTCTATCTCATGTAACTCAAGTCAAGGCCTTCCAGAGTCACTGTTGTGGTGTTCTGGGGAAATGTGATATGTTTCATCCTTTCAGATGAAAAAAAAAAAACAGACTTTTTTTGTTTAAATAATGTGTGTGTGTGTGTGTGTGTGTGTGTGTGTGTGTGTGTGTGTGTAAGCGGGGTGGAGGCATGTTATTCTTATTAGGAAGCCATTTTAGAACAGTTGTAAGCATCATCAAATGTATATTATACCATGACCCCCCCAAAACGTGCACGCTGATTGGCCAGCGTGCACATTGTAAATCGAGTTATACTAATGGAAAAAGGTCCGGTCGCCCGGACTTTTTTCCATTAGTATAACTCTACTTTTAAAACACTGTCTCGCTATGTTAAATGGGTTTAACATAGCGAGACAGCTTTAAAATAAGCAACGGAGATCTCCGTTGCTTATTTTAAAGCTGTCTCGCTATGCTAAACCCATTTAACATAGCGAGACAGGTTTTAAAAAAAAAGCAACGGAGAAAGCAAGATCTCCGTTGCTTTTTTTACTGTTTTGCTATGTTAAATGGGTTTAACATAGCGAGACAGTTTTAAAATAAGCAACGGACATCTCCGTTGCTTATTTTAAAACTGTCTCGCTATGTTAAACCCATTTAACATAGTGAAAAAAAAAGCAACGGAGATCTTGCTTTCTCCGCTTTTGCTCACAACTCTGATGTACTGCGCGGCGCGGTACATCAGAACTACGCCGGATGCCAGACATCTGCGGAAGGGCAGTAAACAGGCATTATACTATGCCATTATTTAAGAAAAGTAATAGTTTCTTTTCTTAAATAATGTCATATAATAGCAATAACCACTTCTGGGTGTGGGTAATGCTGTATTTACCCACGGTTGGCATTGTTTGGTCCCTCGGGTTTCGCCCTTGGGACCAAACCACGCCAACCGTGGGTAAATCCAGCATTACCCACACCCAGGTGTGGGTTATTGCTATAGCATATCACATTAGGGCAGTACACATGTTTTTAATTGATATAATCTTGCCAGCAAGCATTGTATTCTAAGTCAGTCTGGATTCTGACTGGTGCAGCACATTTGCGACCTTATGGCAGTGTTTTGCAAAGGTCTAGGGCAACCTTTATCTCTCAAAAACCAATTTCATACCACATGATTCATTTATTCTTATTGCAGGAGCAGTACTACTGAGGACTGCTGTTTCAAGTTTGAAACACACTCAAAAGGCAGCTAGGCATCACATTACACCTGCATTCTCTATGACTGCAATAGACTTAGCTTGTAAATAAATAGATTTTATATTCCACCTTTCACTACTTCATTTTTTTCAAGTATCAGAGCGATCACAGTATGGCAGAACACAATGTAACAGACTTTTACGGCCTGTAAACAACTTTACAGTTCAGAGCTGTTAGTTTCCATCTTTTCCCAAGCACAGTATTTAATGTGAAAGGAATCCTACACATTAGGGAAGTGCTGTCATTCTAAACCTGTCCCAGTGAACAATTAAGAGTCTGTTACTTTTCCTCTTAAGCAATGCAACAGTCAGTGCATTGTGGTTGTATAACTGGTCATACTGCACTTGTTCCTGTGTAAGCATATGTCATTACTTGTGCTATTAAAAGCTAAAATAAATATATTATGATGAATTGCTGGCAGAGGAGGAAACTGCCAACATCGAAAAGACTTCTGTCTGCCTCGTGAAACAGGCACTGCAATGCTATCCATGGGGGGATGACTAAGGATAAAGTCAGATTTTTTGTGTCAGGTAGGGTGATGGACAAGTGCTATGGTGAGTTCCTTGTAGTGGAGACAGAAAGCACTGGTTACACCATTAGGGGACACTGTATTGCATAGCAATAAAATCATGATTATAATCTTGGGTAAGATATGCAGACCAACCACTGGAGAAGTTGGTAGGTGATGGGCAGAAGCTGCAGGGTAGTGCCTGCTCACTTCTTTTGGGGTATAGGGTTGGATGACCATGCCCAGAATATACACTCTTGGCCAAGAATACCTGCAGAGATTGAGACCAAATGAAGGGACTTGTATGCAAGAAGATTACATTATTCAGTGAAAGAGTGACATGCCCTTGGAAATGTCTGTTGCACATCCAACCCTTGAGCATCTACAAGCATGGGCAGTGGAAGATCAGGGTGAACAAGAAAACTCTGATGGCCACAGATATCAAAAGCAGACCAGGCACTCTACTGTCACCATACCATGGGTGTAGAGCTCTCACTATTGCTGGAACAAATAGGCCAGTTGGCATGGCATGGGTATGATCATCAAACAGGAGATGAAGCAGAAAATTAAACAAATAAATCAGTATGTAATAAAATAAAAATAGGGGGTGTGCTCTCCAATATTCACGTGGGATGGAATGTAGTATAAACCTATTAGTGTCACTACACATTGTACCCCTTTGATGGTACATTAGATTACAGAAGAAAAACTCCTAGACTCCTAGATTCAGCAGTTGATTGGAAGTTGAATATCAGCCAACACCTGCTGCATAGGTGCCTTACCCTGGTTAAACCTAAATCCTAATTCTATAGATCACCTTTTGCAAGAAAGGGAGACAGGAATGGATATGGAGTCATTGGTCAAAAAATTCAACAGGATGACCCAAAAAGTAACTGAATAGATTTCTGTAAAAGGCTGAAGTGCACCTGCAATTCATTATATCTCTACCCAGATTGCCTTGTAATTCTGTCTTTTCACCAGCAAAAACAAGAAATATGGCTGTACTTGTCCAGTGAATAAAACATATATCCATGCCCAATGTTGTCTTACTGGTAATAAATTTACTGTAGTATAGAAAAAGGTGCACTATGCCTTCTCTAGTTTTGTTATCTGCTTCAGATATAATAAAATACAGTGTGAGGAGACTTAGATTGTACCTTCCCTTCCCACACCTGCCCGTGGATAAACTAGCAGCCTCACAGTTTGCAGTTCTGAAAGTCCCTCACCTTCCATACACATTGAATATTTATATACTTATCATTTCTAATCCAACTAAATAAGCTAGTCTCTGAACATAACCCTGGCCACAATAAATACACAGGTTAGTAAATCATGTCTTTTAAATGTGGAAGGAATCTAAAGTGCCCTTAAACGCACACCCCACCACACACACACACACACACACACACACACACACACACACACACACACACACACACACACACACACACACGCAAACAAAGAAACAGAAATTTCTTAGAAACAGATTTGAACTGTAAACCTTTAAGCTGTGTGGCTGAAATTTTTAAACTATGCAACCATTAGATAATGGAAAAATAGTGTGAGGAAACATATTGATGTTGTCTGTCAAACAAAGTTGCTGTACACATAAAAGGATAACATACTCATACTATGGCAATCTTTCACCTTTCACCAACACTAAATGCACAGTTCATAGAACTGTATCTCTCCAAAGATAGTCTGTGAACCATCCACACTGAACCTTTCAGCAGCCACATTTTCAGATTTAACATGCACATTTTCAGATATGTTCATACTGCTGGTTCACATGTCAGCCCTTAGAATAATGTTCAAACTATGACATCAGATTTGATGATTAAAACTATATACTTCCTAGCCTAGTACACTCAGGATATTTATGTTAAGCTGCTGTCTGCAGTTTGGCCTTCTCAAGCCATGTCAGCTGTCCCAAAATGATAGAGCCACTTAGTGAGCGACAAACTGATGAAAAGCTACTGTGCATATGTACATAGTTACTATCTGATATTAGACATAATATAGACAGAGACTGAAGGACATAGCTTAAGCCTTATTAATGTTTTCATTAAATGCTTCATGTAATAGTATTCCAACCAAAGCAGATCACCATGACTAACTTTTATGTTCCCCTTATCTAAATGCATCCCCTTTCGATGTTTTATCTTGCTGTTCCCACTAAGCTCATTATATAATTCCTACTGTATGCATCATATAGTGTAACTCAAGTGTATTTAATTCATGTCATTGCTATAGCTTATCTATTTATCTATCTGTCTATCTATCTGTGGTTTATTATAATTGTTTGATATTGTTATTCTATGTTGTGAGTCCTGGATTGTGCCTGAAAAAGGTCACTGACACAGTTTACTCCCTGTGTTCATGTGGATTTCCTCTGGGTGCTCTGGTTTCCTCCTGCATTACAAAGGCATGTGTCTGGAGTGTTTCTTCCCGGGTCTCTGCTGAAAACAGGCTTGTTCCAAGTTGGGCATTCCCGGTAAAACAAATAAATGTTTTGTACTAGCATGCATTTTCTGAAGGAAGATAACTTCAGTTCTCTGTGACTTGGCAGAAAAGCACATATTTTTTGAGACACAGACCAAAAATACAAGGCAACAGTTTACATTCTGTGAAATTCTGGGAGGTTGAGAGGTTTGGTTTTAACAACTTCGGGCTGTGACTGAACCCTTTTTACAGCTATAAACATATTTGAGGATGCTTACTACTCCCCATCTCATACCAGTTGTCATCAGAGAGTGATTTTCAAAGTCTGTTGCTTCAGTCTCTTATATACGCACAGGTACGCATCAACAACAAATGGTGTGGATGTCTCATGCTAATAGAGTTGTTGATAAATTCAGATATTTACTCTCTAGTTCTGTCCAACTATCACCTGGTGTTAACATGGATTTGATCACCCTGTGTGAAAAATACCACACTAACCATGCATTCCCATTGTATGCAGATTTGGCAGACAAGAGACGGCCCTCTGCAGCAGTCGGTCCCTACACTTTATTGAGCCTGCATAAATCATACTGCATTCTCTGGACAAGTACCTGAATACTGCCATCAATGAAAGCTATTTTATATTTAGCTCCCTGTTGTAGCATTCCATCTCAGTTTGACTTTAGTTTCATGTGCAATTCTAATGGGTAATGACAGCGTGGCCTTTCGTGCAATTCTAATGGAATATGACAGTGTGGCCTTTATTCTAAGTACAATGAGTTCCTATGGGCCACACTACTGTAAAACAAACCTGTTCCTACAGAACTGATTTTTTTTTATATTTTTATTTTTTTTTTTTGTGCTGCAGCAATGACCAATTGGAATAATTAGAATCCATCACTTGGGAATAAAGGAAGGAAAAATAACATTGATGCACAAACATATATGCAAGAATAAATAGTCACAAATCCAAGAATGCCTTCCAGATCTTTATTCAAGGCTTCTCAGAGTAAGGGAAAAATACTTTAGAAGACTTAAACTAATCCTGAAAACAGCGTTGACATCTAGGAACAAAATTTAAGCTATAAACCAATTTGCTCTTCCTGTCCTAACTTGCAGTTTTGAGTGATTGATTGGCCCCAAAGCATGTTGGATAGATTAGATAGGAAAACAAGAAGGATACTTCATGCTCGCCAAATGATTTATAAAAATCAGTGCATACCAAGACTATATATTCCTCGTTCCGAAGGAGTGATGGGGCTCCTTGAAATTGATTACGTGTATAGATCTGCACACCTCACAAGACCCAAACGTAGTGAGAGTTTGAAACATGAGAAGAATAAATCTAAAATGACTTCTCTGCTTAGTCTAGCAGAAACATTTCGGCGTTAAGCAGGAAAGGAACTAAATCCAAAAGCAGATAAAAATCAGGCAGCAACTGAATGTGCCAAAAACCAAAAGAAAGAATTTAAGGTAAAGTACCAGATGAGAAGGCAAGAAATGTGGAAAATGAATAAATATAATTGCAAGTATAAAAAACTTCTGGAAGGACTTCATGTTGATAAGGAACGAATGCAGGAATTATTAAGGAGACGCAAATTGAAACCAAAAGATGAAAGATTAATACTGGGAGCCAAAGTCACAGAGGTACTGGAAGTTGGTGAAGACTGGGGGGGGGGGCTGACAGGGGCACTTAGTGATCTAAAAAGGGCAATTTTTAAAACTATTTACTACCACAATATAGGTTCCCTTGGAGGACATTTTAAGCTTAGCCAGTTTCCATTTTGGTGCTTGAATTAACATTTCCCGATTGGTCTTACCTATCCTATGGCTGATAATTGTATATTAACCCTAGTGAGAATAAATGTGATCACACTGTAAATAATTTGAGGGGACTCATGTAAGGGATGCAGCATTTTGGAACTGCCTCTATCCATTAGTGGCATCAGGGGTAATCCTGGAGTACATTTTCTATTACCCATCCTTAGATCCAAGTTGCATTTGAATATGGACAGGGATGAGCTTTGTTTTACTTGAATGGATAGTCTGTTCTGGATATATATCCAACTCTCCCCAACTTTCAGTTTAGATACCTGGACTGAGTATTTCTGATGCCATTTGACTGTTCAGTAGGTCCATCTGTATTAGATCAGAGGATACCTTGTATGCCAGACATGTCACCTCTAAGCACTCTGTAGGATACTGAGTATGGTGATAAATCTTTGAGGTGGTCCATGCAAGACCTATTGTTTAGGACTTGTATCCTTTTAGTAAGGTATCTCTGTGAGTATTCCAATTGTTGTATGGGTCTGGACAGATACATGCCAAACTGGGCATTATATAAAATGATTGACCTAATGAGGGCTTTGTAAAGGGGGGGCAATAAAATCTCTAGATCTAGTCACAATCAATTTGTTGATAAGCTGTGCAATATAGAAAGACTTTCTTATGATTCTGGGCACATATTGGATTGGTCAAAGGTTAGGTCACTGTACACACAAGTTCCCAAATGCCAAACAACTGGGTCAGTTTTCAGGGTGCATTGTCAATTTGGCAGTTCCTTGGAGTAGATGACTTCCCAAAGGATACGATAATGTATTGCTTGGAGTTTAGTTTCAATTCATGATTCTGGCACCAGTTATTGTTTGGGACAAACCTTCCTCCATGATGGTTAAGTCATTTGGGGATTCAATAACTGCTCCTAGCTTGCAGTCATCTCAAACTTAGTCGGCCAAAGCCCTTTGGTATTTCCTTTTACCTTTGAGATGTATATACCAAACAGAAAAAACTCTCAGCACCAAACCCTGGGGGACACCATTGGTGACTGGTCTCTTCCCCTATTTTGATCCCCTGCAGCCTGTGAGCAAGCATACATGTATACATTCTTTGATTCACCTTCCTGATTGCATTAACCTGATTGTATTAAATTATGTTCCTTGTATAATACAGCACCACTTGTTAGAATGTGTTTTAAATTTGTAGTTTGGAATAGTCTTCTAGTGAGCAATGAAATAAAATGTATGAACCAATAATGACAAAACTACCCATTTCATAAAAATTTCAACCATAAAAGCTCACTCAAACTTATGTCATTACAATCCACCAATATCAGTAAATATGCAAAATTTCTGCAGAAGTAAGTCATCTAAATAATTCCACATTAAAGGGATCTGCAACTAATGAAGAGGTTGCTGCTAGCAAACAACTTTATATTTCATTGTTTCATCTACAAATAAAGTGTCTGTTGCCCTTAAAGAATAAATTGCTTATGCTAGATTAAAAAATGTTATGGTAGTAATTTTGCAATGGGGAATGGATAGCAAACCGATAATGGGTTCATAGTTACTAAGTAACTCCTCCAAAGGTGGACATTCATAGGACTGCAGTATCCACTCCCATTAAAGTACAACACAGTCCAGTATCAATGATGCATCTGCATACTGTGGGAGTTGTACCCACAGCCTTCTGCATCAAAAGCAAGTATACTACATGTTGTGCTGGTAACAATGCAAACAACTTAGAATAAGTAGCATTAAACTTCTCTTCCTCTGAAGCTCTCAGCTCCTTGCAAAATCCACTTGACAATCAACTAAATCTCTCAATTTCACAGCACAAGAAATCTGGAAAAAGACAACATTTATTTGGGGGCAAAAGCGCAAAACCAAGGACACATTATAAATATTGCTTGTATGATCTTAAAAAGTTGCTAAAATAAAGTGTTTTTGTGTTACCATGTGTTTCCTGAAAGATAGGAAGACTGAAACTTAAAGAGCTATTATTATTTAGTGAATTCAGTTCTCACTGATTTGCCAGAAAAACACAAATTTTAAGAGGAACAGACCAAAAGTATGAGCCAAATATTCTGTGAAAATCTGGACAGTTGATAGCTATGAACTCAACTCCCTGAATCACAAGTGCTGTTATGGAAAGAGAATTCAGGCTCTTGTTTGAGCCTGAGTAACACTAACCACCAAGTGCACCTAACTGGGGCATTTTACGCACACACACACACACTCACACACACACACACACACACACACACACACACACACACACACACACACACACACACACAGAAGCACCAGAACTCCTGCAAATAAAAGAACAAAACTGTCCTTAGCGGCATGGCTGTGGCAGCACCAGTAAACAGCAGCAGCATAACTTATGTAACACAGAGCAATAAGAGAACAAGAACAGCTAGTTTTGCTAGTATAACTTCCCCGCACAAATCCATTTTAGAGTGAAAACTCCACTACTTTAATTTTTTTTTTTTTTTTTTTTTTTTTTTTTTTTTCAAATAATTCTTTTATTTTTCAAAATATGAAACAATGCATACTGAGAAAGGACATAGATTACAGTTATGCACATTAAAATGCCACGATGAATAATTACAGAATATTGTGAGTTACCACATAGTTTAGCAATGATACATATGAGAAGGAAAGGAACAGCACGATGAGAGCATTGTAATCAATTTAACCAAAAACAATTATATACAATATTTACAACAAAATGTGCTACTTTTCCTCTGTAGTGGTATTGCAAAAATATAATATTAATTGGGTTAGCAGTGGTTCTCCGATAAATTAACAAGAATAAGGATACCTGTTGTACTCAAGGTATGAATGGGAAGTTATTCAGTAAGAATCAAATCTATAAGTTTCTTCCATAGTTTACCAAAATAAGCTCTCTTTTTGGGGCCTTTTATAATGAATTTATGAGCTGAGATGTGTTTGAAAGCCATCTCTTTGAAACCATTCCAACTAAGTTTGGTGCGATCTAACCAATTTTTAGTGATGTATAGTTTAATAAGTGAACAGAGAATAATTAAAATGTGGAGTTGTACTTTAGATAATTTGGAGGTAGGAATATGGAGAATGGCTGTTTCCCACGAAAGGGTGGAGGTGTAGTAACCCATTTTTTGTAAACGAACTTTTAGAGAGCACCAGAGTTTGTAAGAGTGGTTGCAATACCACATAATGTGTAGTAGATCCGCTCTCGAATGGGGACAACAGGTACACGAGGGGGATGAGTTGGGGTTAAATTTATTGAAAAACTCCACTACTTTAATTTTTCCCCGACAGGTCTTGCAGCTGTAAAAGTGTGTGTGGGGGGTCCGCTCCCCATGGCTCTATGGTTCCGGCACCCATGGCCAAAGATAGTGGGCTATGTACACGTAGGTTTACAAAGTCCATTGAACATGTGGGAGAAACAGACAAATGTAGTTTTTTTTTTTAAACGGAATTGGAAACAGTTGCATACCTCATTGCTGTTTGTGACATACAGGACTGTACACTGAAAGGCATAATAACATGGCAAAACTGTTGCACTGGGGATTGTGTAAACATTATAGTAATGAAGTGGCTGAAAAACACTGGAAGCATGAGCCACAAAGCATCATAGAAAATGATGAAGTCTACATCACATGGGATCACCCATTACCAACAGTTCAAAAGATAGATGCTAGAAAACAGGATATAGTGGTCCATGAAAACAAAACAAAACAAACAAAAGCAGCATTGATCATTGAAATCGCCACACCCACTGACTACAGTATTTTGCGTATAGAGAAACACAAAGTCATAAAATATCAGGAACTGCAGGCAGAAGTATTAGCAATGTGAAAGAAAGATACCCAGGCAGTTCCAATAGTAGTAGGAGCAACAGGTCTTATAAAGAAGAGTCTACAATCATATTTAGATATGCTACCAGTACATGTAACTCCATACAAATTGCTGAAGGAGTCATTACTGGGCAAATTGTGGGTGCTGCAAAGAGCACTACTGGCTGACATCAAAGAATGAAACAATACTAATATCATGAACTTTAATCTGAGGTAGGAATGGGGTCCATTCCCATCATGGTATTAGAAGCCCAAAAGACATGGAGAACTTAAAAAAAATAAGGGACAAAGGTTAGGAAAATTAACAAAAAGGACCAGCTAATAAACTGCTCAGGAGGTTCAATAGAAAAGAAATACAATGCAAAATAAATTTTTAGAAGGTGAAAATTACAAAACTTATGTCTCAGTTTTGCTGCAGATGTGAGGTGCAAAATTTAAAACATTTTGAGGAACAGGGAATTTGCTGTTTTTGAAAGATTTTAGTGTTGCATGGAGTCTGAAATGAACAAGGACAGAACTATCTTTTATATAGTAATGCTTGTGGCATCATGTCAGTGCACATTCAAACAATTGTTGATTTACAAACAAAAGTGGAATGGACACTGGTAAGAGCGGTCTTTAAATTTAAGCATCAATGCAACTGCTTTTCCTACTTCATTTTGATTATTACTTTTTCACTCCACACTTTATCAAAAATTAATTACAAAAACAGTGAGCTAGAAAACCTACAAAAAAAAAGTATTTTTGCAGGCTAGTACCACTCTACTGGAAATTGTAAATGCCAACTCCACTATTGCACACAATGATGGAAAGGAGAAAAAACAAAACAAAAAGCATACTGTTGGCTTGTACGATACAGTATATAGCAGCAAAACTCAGTGCAAAATTAAGTTCTCCCACGTAGGTTCACAGATGTATACTAGACTGATGACTACCAGGGACATATGCTCTCAGCCTTACAACCTAAATGTGAGTGATACATTTGATTTATAACCACCTCTGTCCATCAGAGACATAGGTGCCAGACCGAGTAAACATTTCCGATTACCCATCCACTGCTCCAAGTTTTGCTTAAATAGAGGTATGGAGGAACTCTGCTTCAAGCAGATGGGGAGCCTGTTCCATAGAGTACAAATTCTATGAGAATCATATCTGTCTCTCCAACATGTCCTATTCATGTCACATGCAAAATTTAGGTCTTTTCATGTAGTAGTTCTGATGCTGGTTATTATGTGGATGTGCAAAAGGTTCTTCAAAACATGGTCCAGGGATATCTAGTATGTCAAACAAGGATCAGCTCTCAGATGTCTGTACGATACCGAGTAAAGATTCAAGGCTTTGAGGCAGTCATTGTAGGACATTGTGTTTACTCCCTGTATTTTTTTAAGGAACCTTTGTGGATTTCTCAGTTGCTGCATGTATTTGATCAGGTACATACCAAAGGTGGCATTATACTATATGATGGGTCTGATGTAGGCCCAGTACAGTGGTACAATAACCTCTCTGGACCTAGATGCAGTGCCCTTACTTATAAGTTCAGCAACTTAGAAGGATTTTCTGACTACTTTGGACACATGATGGTCAAAGGCTAGGTTACTATCTACATGAGTTCCCAGATTCCTGACTAGTGAATCAACTTTTAAAAGTTTTATTGATGATGTAGTTACCTTGAGTGGCTGACTTCTCAAAATATACTATAATGCATTTATTGGTACTGAGATTTAAGCCATGGCTTTGGCACTAAGTGTTTGTCTATGTTAGATCTTCCTGAAGGGTGTTCTCATCTTGGGGGAATCAGATGACAAAGAAGAGTGGGCCTGGCATAGAGCCAAGAGGGACTCCACTGGTGACTGGCCTCTTTGTGGAGATGGCATCACCAGTTCTAACCTCCTGGTTCCTATGTTGAGCCAGATAACTATCCAGCATGATAGAAAAGGATTTGTACCTAATTCCATAAGTTTGTTGACAATGCCAAACTGCAGTTTTGTATCAAAAGTTTTAGCTAGAACTATGTAGGCAGTATGCCCAATTTCCTCTCATCCATTGCCTTAGTGACTTTTGCAAAGAAAGCCACCAGATTCAGTAAAAATGACCTTCCTTTGACAAAGCTAAACCAGGATGTTCCCAATGTCTGGAGGCCTTCTATGTCCTTGCCGATAATTTCTATGAATTCTTTTCATGACTTTGAAAATAAGATGTCATTAGTTTCTAGGATCTGTTGAAGGTCCTCCCTTATGAAGTGGGATGACCATCTCAGTCACACATTCTCATGGCACAAAGCCTGTTTTAAGACTATACAGGGGTCCTGATAAGTGATATTTTAGACTTTGTGCCATGTGGGATGTTATCAGGACCCACTGAGGCTGTGATCCTGGTTTTAGTGAGTGCAACCAGTATATGCTCCCTAGTTATAGCTGGAAGGGTTATGTTTCATGGTATTTCTTAGGGATGGTTGAGGGTGACAGGGGGTAAAGTTGGAACTGAATTTGTCTGCTAACAACTTCATTATATCCCCAGGATCAGTGAATGTGGAACAATTAACCACTAGTTCAGCATATTGCTGTGTGTTGTCCTTGAGGTTTCTGACATAGCTGAGGAAGGCCTTATGGTTATCTTTCAACTAGGAGGCTGTCTTAAACTCAACGTTGGAGTTGTTTGATCATATTGTCCTTCACAGGTGCCTATTTAGTTTGAGAGAGTTTTCATCTTTATGAGAATTACCCTTCCTGATTTTGCCATATTTTTTTTTTCTTGTATATCCTGTTTAATTTGGGATGCCACCTTGGAGGTTTATTTCTAGGTTTAGTTCTGGGCTTACTTCTGGTAGGTACAGCAGCCTCTATGTAGCAATTGACATGGTTATACAGAGTTTATGAAAATAATTCAGCATAGGCTTCTGTGTTATCATGGCTTGGAGGAGCACTGAATTTTGATAAACCATTACTTAAGTTTGCCTTGGAATAGTTCCTAACTGTTACTGGCTTTAATGAGCGTATGGAGTCTATTTTGGTTCCAAAGTAGACAGTTTTGTGGCCGGACCTTACCAGGGAAGATGAGATATTCGGGGGTGCAGCATTCTCCCATGTTTGTGAGTACAAGGTCCAGTATGTTGGAGCCTCTAGTGGGAGCATTCACTATTTGGTCAGGGGTGTTTGCATTTATGAAGCCCAGGAATAACTGCACTTATTCTGAGTAACACCATCCCTTTGTCTACCCGAGTAGTATGGTTTTGCTTTGTTTACCCTATCAAGTTCCACCTCACATCTGTTATAAACTAACTTCTTGTTATAACCTCTATCTAAAAATTGAGTGGTTAGTGACCTCATCTGTTCCATATAGTCATCCTCCTTCATACATAATCTAAAGGTGCCCATAAATTTACTCTTAGCAATATCAGAGAAAATATGTCAGGGGTTCATACTCCCTTGGGAAAGCAAGTTATTCCACCAACATGACTTCCTATGTAATTCAGTATTCAAAACACCTAATGGGCCTTTCTTCAGACAGACATCCAGGAAAGTAATCTCAATAGTAGATACAGTCAGAGTAACTCTTAAAAAATCCGTAGTAGTTTCTAAATAATCTATAAATTGTTGTAAAAGCTCTTCACTTCCTTCCCATAGAAGAAAGACATCATCTATAAAGTGTCTATAAAATTTTACATGTGCATAATACTTACTGTGCTTGAATGCAAAATTATCTTCCCAAAAATGCATAACTAAGTTACCATAGGAGTTAGCACACGGGGTGCCCATAGCAACACCCCAGTTCTGTAAATAAATGTCATTATGAAAAGTGAAACTCCAGAAGTCAAGACACCTCCACCTTTTGTCTTTGTATGTGCAGCTACTGGTCCAAAAGTGCGGAAGGTGCCGAAATCTTGTACTGCCAGGGTACTTGCTGCTGCTTTAAACCACGTCTCGGTAACTGCACAGATGTCTGTACTCTCGAGTGTGAGGGTGGCTTGGAGGGAGTGCTTTTTTATTTAGGCTCTTGGCATTTAGCACTAACACCTTGAGGTTCAGTTGCTATGTTGGTAGGTTTGTCAATTTGGCATTGCCTAAAAAAGGCACTATGGGAGTGGATAAAGTTTTAGCCAGCATTCAAAAGCCTAGAATTGACACATGCAGACTATCCTTGGCAAAGCATTATAGTTTGCTAACCATATCCTCCTCAAGCTGGCAAGTATAAGATCCCCTTAGAAAGACACCATGAAGACAGTCAATTGTCAAAATCAATCACCTTTTGTTCATATTGTGGCATCATCCTTGGTGATGGTAAATGCTGTTCAATTCTAGGCTCATACCAGTCTGAGACACATGTGTGAGACCTCCATAATGTCTCTTTTCATATTGTTCAGGTAGATACTTCTCAGGACATTTACACCTACATGGACTATGATGAAATCATACTCGAACCGTGATGTAATGTCATGACTGCATGTGTGATTTGTCAGATCCATTCATCTTCTCCTTATTCAGGTTGGTTAGAGGGGCATCAATATCTCTTACAATGAAGTTACACATGACTAGAGTCCTGGGAAATGTGTTTGCCTGCCTTAGCGGCCTAGTGTTTGGGGATCCATTGAGAGTGACTGCATGTGTGGTGTTAGGTGTGTTTTTTTCTGAGTGCCTTTGGGCTTGCTGAGGCATAGCTTTGTCAACAGGCGGTCTAGCTGAGCTTTGTTGTTTAAGAAGATTGTTTTTAAGTACCTCAGCATAGGTTAGTGTGTGTGTCTGTGTGTGTGTGTGTGTGTGTGTGTGTGTGTGTGTGTGTGTGTGTGTGTGTGTGTGTGTGTGTGTGTTTGTGTGTTGTATGCTATGTGAAATTAGTATTGTGTGCATGGTTTCAACAACCTGGTATGTGCTTGTATGTGAAAGTTTTGCCTGCAGTGTCATTGTGTAAGTAAACTTCTGACATACTATGTCTGTTTCTTTAAGTGGTTGTCAGTAAATATGAGAAAATTGCTACATTGTCTCAAGATGCCCATATCCACCAAGCTGGGTACAGAAAAGTTAGGAAATTGCATATCCATACTGTCCAGTCCTTTGATAGGTGAGCTACAAGGGGGTGGTATCTTGAAGTTAGAAGACTACTAAGGGTAATTTGTTGGTGCAAACTAATAATGGTGATTTACTGGGTCAAATTATGCTAAACAGTACTAAATCCCACTAACTTTAATGTTAATACAATACTGAAGTCTACTAAATCTATAGGTATTTTCACTCAATGCCCAACTAACTCCAGTAAGCTTGTCAGTTTGCAAGATATTTGCTCTCTATATATTGCTTTACAGGACACAGTTTTAGGGAAAATGTGCTTTCTAATTAGTGCTATTGTACTGGTCACTGCTAACTGCCACTGTGTGTTGAGCACCTCCTTGCAAATGCTCCAAATTTACAGCAGCACAGAAAAAAACAGAAAACTAACTAATGAGTCCACTGGCTGGTAAAACGACTATACTATGAGTGCTTTTGTGCATTTCCCAACTCAGATAGACCACACAAACACCTCTTACCAAAAGATGAATAATTACCCCCCTCTCACTCCCTAAAGGGCCCATATCTATACAGGAATAATGCAGAGTCCCTGTAATCACATCTATGCAGGTAAAAGCTGCACTCTCTAAAACCAAAAACACAGCATCCATGGGAATGGACAACATCCCAGGCTGCGTTTTACACAAACTTTAGAACAAACTGGCTCCCCACCTAAACACCATGTTCAATCATAGTCTCACGTCAGATTTTGTGCCCACTGAATGGTGCACAGCAACAATTATCCCACTCCACAAAGGGGGAGCCACCACTGATCCTGGGAACTATCACCTTATTAGCCTGATGAGCCTGGTCTCCAAGGCCATGGAATGTATCATCATGGAACTCATAAACAAAGACATTGGTAACCTCCAAACTCTGGCCCCCTCCCAGTTCGGGTTTGTGAAAGGCAGATCATGCCTTCTGAACCTGATCGACTTCTTTGTGGCAGTCACCAAAGCCGTAGATGAGGGTAAGGTGGTTCACACAGCCTTTCTTGACCTCGCCAAGGCTTTCAACACCATCCCCCATTCTGGAATTATAGCTAAACTCACTAAGCTAGGTATAAAGCCCTACATCACAAGATGGGTTGCCAACTGGCTCACTAACAGAACCCACACTGTAAAAGTTGCAGACTCCAAATATGACTTCAAACCAGTTACAAGTGGAGTAGCATGAGGTTCAGTCCTGGGACTTCTCCTGATTTGGTATCTACTTCTCTGAAGTACAGGCTAACACAGAAGGCCTCTGGCTAATGAAGTTCACAGATGACTGTAAACTAGGAGCTACAGTTGAGTGCCCAAATGATGTGGACATCCTACAGAAGGGCCTCACTGAGACAGATGCCTGGTGTCAGAAGCATGGACTCAAGCTCAATGCCAAAAAGTGCATTGTCATCCCCTTTGGTAAAAACTCTGTACCCATGAACTACCATGTAAATGGCAGTCTACCTAATGCTGAATGTGTGATAAGAGGCCTTGGGACCCAGGTGGACAGCAGTCTCTCCTTTGATAATCACATTGCCACAGTGGTTAGGAAATCCTTCTATGTGGCACACCTCATCACAAAAGGGTTCTCATCCAGGAAAAAAGAGGTCATCGTTCCCCTCTACTCGGCACTCATTAGACCCATTATAGAGTACAATGCCCTTTTTGGAATGTACCTCACAAGACATCTGCAGCAGCTGGAAAGGCCACAAAAGTACCTCACAAAGAGATTACTGGCTTCAGACAGATGCCCTACACTGACCATGTAAAAAAACTCCAGTTTACTCTGTAGCATATCACCTACTCCAATGAGATCTCTACCTAACATATAAAGCTATGTTAAACCCAGAGCTGTTGGACATGCTACACCTAAAGCAATCCCAATCCCTCCAAGCTACATGATATAGGGGTCTTAAACATTGTCACCACAATAAACAGGACAGGCTGGAGGTATAGATTCCTGTCCCAGAGACTTCCTATACTCTGAAACAAGCTACCCATCTATAGGTTCATAGGTTCATACTAGGCTATCTGCCCTAGGGCATTTATAAGCCTAGCCAGAGTGTGTTTGGCTTTCGCCACCCATTTTAAATTAATTTTGCTATGCCCTTTTTCGAGGTTAGTATTCTGTGCCTCTGTCTAACAGTGACACAGAAGTGATACCCGGGGTAAACCTATGATCTCCCATCCACTCATCAAGATTCCTCTTGAAGAGAGTCAATGAGGGACTCTGCCTAACCTGGACTGGGATTTTATTCCAGAGTGAAGGTAGCCTCTGGTTTATGAATCTGTCCCTCCAGCATGTCCTATTTATTTCTGTGCTGAGGTTCAAGTTTTTCGAGCGCGTACCTCGATGGGATTTGGATTTTCTGAGGTGCAGCATGTCCATTAATTCTGGGTTGGACATGACTTTATACATCAGGCACAGATCGCCTCTGAGCAGGCGGTATGCCACTGAGTAGAGCTGGAGTTTCTTTAACCGGGCAGCATATGGCATCTGTTTGAGCCCTTTGATCCTCTTGGTGAGGTACTTTTGGGGTCTTTCCAGTTGCTGCAGGTGTCTGGTAAGGTACATCCCAAAAGGGGCATTGTACTCAATTTTGGGCCTGATGAGGGATGAGTAAAGAGGCACGATGACCAACCCTGATCTAGATGTGAATCCCTTCATGATTAGGTGGGCTATATAAAATGTTTTTCTAACCACTTTGGCCACGTGGTTGTCAAATGAGAGATTGCTATCAACTTGGGTCCCCAGGTCCCTAATTACTTCTTTTGTACTTAATGAATTACCACCTATGTGGTAATTTGTGGGCACTTTGTTTTTGCCAAAGGGGATGACTATAGACTTTTTGGTGTTTAGCTTGAGGCCATGGCTCTGGCACCAGTTGTCTGTTTCTATGAGGCCCTTTTGGAGGATGCTTGTGTCGGCTGGAGAGTCGATTATGGTGCCCAGTTTGCAGTCATCTGCGAACGTGGTCAGGCACAGTCCTTCTGTGTTGGCCTGTACCTCCTACAAATATATACCGAACAAGAGAGGTCCCAGGACTGAGCCTTGTGGGATGCCACTTGTAACTGGTTTCGAGTCTGACATGGCTCCAGCAATTCTAACCATGTGGGTTCTGTCCTTGAGCCAGTTTGCAGCCCATATAGTGACATAGGGGTTTATATTTAAGCTGGTGAGCTTATCTATAATGCCCAAGTAGGGTATTGTATTGAAGGCTTTTGCGAGGTCCAGGTAGGCTGTGTGGACCTCATCAATGGCCTTGGTGACTGTTTCAAAGAAATCAACCAGGTTTAAGAGGCAGGATCTGCCCTTAAGAAAGCCGAACTGGGTAGGATCCAGTGTCTGTAGGTCCCCAATATCTTTATTTATGAGGTCCATGATGATCCTTTCCATAGCTTTGCAGACCAAGCTAGTCAGGCTTATGGGGCGATGGTTTCCAGGATCCGTTGAGGCACCACCTTTGCGGAGAGGGGCCACTGTTGCTGTACGCCACTCTTTGGGTACATATCCTGTAGTAAGGCTGAGATTGAACAGTAGTTTTATGTTTGGGTTTAGCTCTTCTTGGAGTTCATGTAGGATGCAGCCCGGGACACCATCTGGTCCCATTGATGCTGTGTTTTTTGCTTTGCATCTGCCATGTCAGGGGGGCAGCACTCTGCTGGGATAGATATTTGCCCTTTTGGTGGGGAAGGGGGAGGGGGAGATTGCACTGAATCTGTCAGCTAGGATGTTGGCAATGTCTGTGGGTTTGCTGTATTTTTTGTCATTTTGGACTAATTCTGAGCATATCTGGGAATTCCCACCCAGGTTGCTAACATAATTAAAGAAAGCCTTGTGATTATCCTTAGTGTCCTGTGCAATTTTTCTCTCAAAGCTGGCCTTAGACGATTTTATGAGTGCCCGTAGTTTTTTGCTAATACTGATCAGAGATGCCTTCCCTTTTTGGGGTTTTGCTCTATCATGTAGTAGCTTCCTCCTTCTATTGTATAGTTTGTTTATGGCTGGGGTCCACCAGACAGGACTTCTGCCTTTGGAGGATTGGGTCTTGGTTTTATTTGGGATTGCATGATCCATGCATTCCTAAAGGTGTTCATAGAATGCGTTTATAAAGGATTCTGTGGGCAGGGCCGTATTTTCCACGGGCCCGGGGGCTTTGAAGGATTCCACCTCGGTTTTGAGGAGTGTGAAATTTGCTTTAGAGAAGTTTTTCACTGTGGTTTTCAGGGCAGGGGTGGAGTCGGGATGTGAATATCCAGTGAGATTAGTTTATGGTCTGATCTTCCCAGTGAGGGATACACTTCTGGTCTGGAGCATAGAGTCCCCATGTTGGTGATGATCAGGTCCAGTATGTTTTCCCCTCTTGTGGGAGTGGTAACAAGTTGTTCCATAGCATTTGAGTTTATAAATTCTAGGAACCTTTGGGCTAGGGTGTTGTAGCTAGAGTAATGTTCCCAGTCTATGTTTGGGTAGTTGAAGTCACCCAATATAATGGTGTTTGGAGAGACCTTCATATTTTCCAGTGTTCTCAGGAAGGCCGAGTGGGGTTCCTGGGTTTGGGAGGGTGGTTTGTAGCAGGCTATAAACTGGAAGGCAGTTTTACCCACTGTTAGTTGCACATGGATAGTCTCTGATGCTTCGTGCTGTGCCACCAACCTGGAGGTGTGGGTATCTTTGACAAATATTGATACTCCCCCTCCTTTTGTGGTTCGGTCCATGTTTTGCAGCCGAAAAGCATGGTATGAGGTATAACCCGGTAGTGCTGTGGTGCTCTCGGTAGCCTTGAACCAGGTTTCTGTTACTGCACAGATATCGATGTTCTCCATGCTAAGGAGAATTTCGAGTGCATGCATCTTGAGGTTTAGACTTCTGGCATTGAGTAGCATTACTCTTAGTTTCTTTTTCCTTGTGATACCTATGGAGGTGGGTTTGTCTTTTGAGCCTTGCCTAAAAAAGGCACTATGGGGGTAGCAAGAGCCTTTGCCAATATCCGAAAGCCCAGAGGTGACAGGTATAAGCCGTCCCTAGCGAAGCATCGTGGCTTGTCGAGCATGTCATCCTAGGCTGACAAGCATTGGATCCCCTTTGAATGACACCAATACTTAAGCCAATTGTTGAAATTGATCATCTTGTCTTCATATTGTGGCATCATTCTTGGTGAGGGTAAGATGCTACTCAAGGTCAGGGTCATACCGGCCTGGGCTACATGCTCAGTGAGCTCTTCTATGTCTCTTTTCATGTAGTCCAGGGAGGTACGTCTCAGGTCATTCACACCAGCATGGACAATGACTGAGTCATATTTGTACTTGCCTTGGAGTGACCTGAGTGCTTGTGTTATGTGGCAGATCCTAGCGCCCGACAGGCAGCTCACCGTGACCTTCTCCTTGTTCAGCCTGGTGAGCAGGACGTCAGTGTGCCTGACGATAGAGTCACCTATTACAAGTGTATCAGGTGTGTTGTTTAGCCTTAAGGGCTGTGACTGTTCGGCACACTGGCTTTGTGAGCTATGTGTTGCATGTGTTTTGTTTTGGGGTAGCGGTTGCTTGGGTGGCTGCTTTGGAGGTCTCTGCTGCTTAGGCAGATTTTTATTTAGAGCCTCCAAGTATGTTTTTGTGTGTTTATGTGTTTGGTTTGCTGTCGTGGTAGGTCTATGTGAGACTGGAATTGTAGTGAGTGTGGTTTCCTTCTCCTCCTGACTGGTTTTGCCAGTACTGAGTTGAGAGAGCTTTGCCTCCAGTATGGCTATATGGTTGCATCTCTCACATGTGTTGGAATTTATTGGAAGGAGGAGAGGGTTGTCTGTGTACATAAGGCAGTTGTAACATTGCCTCAAGATTCCCAGATTCACCAGCTGGACCGGAGAGGAGATTGACAACTGACCTTTGGACATGCTAGAATAGTATTGGAAATTCCTTTATAACTGAAAAAAAAGGGCCAATGGGGAACAAGGTACTCAAGGGGAGTTTGTGAGGGTGTAGTGCTTTTAATTTTTTAGTGCTGACTTATATAATTGCTTTAGTGAGCAAGTGCCAGATATCTTAAATGCAATGTGTTACAGGTAACTTAAATGCAAAAATGACAAACAAGCCACATTTTAGGTGGAATTAGCGTTTCAGGGAAAATAACAAGCAAACAAACAACAAGCATACAAACAAAGCTAAATTCAGCAGGCCTGGATCTAGTCTATGCTACAGCAAACAAGGTGTACCAATTTCAGTAAGAAACAGTTCAAATATGCAGGCACTATAAGCCTTTAACCAGAAATTCCCAGCTCAGAAGGGTAGAGTCCAGCCTCTCCTCCCACAAGAGTGCAGATCATGAACCTTTCTTAATGTAAAATAACTGGCCTGAAGCCCAAGTGCTTAAACCAGAACTAATACACTTTTAGAATAACAGACACTGAGCCCTCAATCAGCAGTTCCCAACTTAGAAGGATGTAAGCTACCTGTCCTGCCACCACAGTGCAGGCCACAAACCTTCCTAATGTAAAACAACTGGCCTGAAGCCCAAGTGCTTAAACTAAAAGGCTTAGAATGAGTTACACCAAGCAGTAATAAATACAACTGAGTACTTTTAAGATGACGCAAAAGCAAAATAAAGTAGGAAGAAACACAAATACAGTAAAAACAGATACATTTTTTTTTTTATTTTTGAGTGAGCAAATAAGATGGGCCCAGGAGTTACAGGACAGAAACAAGTGCAAATGCAGGCCTTCAAATCAGAAAGTTGAGAGAGATGGAAGACCGCCCAAATGGCCGATAACTACAAATTCTGGGCCAGAACCACTCCTTATGTGGTAGACAGGTTACCTAGTGCTTACCACTCCACTGATAAGCTAGAAGGCTTCCCTCCAACACAGAAAGGCTTGGGGTGTTCAGAAGCTTACAAACAGTCCTGGATACAGCAAATCTGTATCTGGAACACTAATTACAGGAAAGGTAGGAAACAGGCTTACATTTTTTTTTTTTCAGAAAAGTAGCAAAAACAGTAGTAAAAACAATCCACATGCAGTGCAAGCTCGCACACTTGAGTATGTATCAATATTAGTCCACACACAGTTTGAAAAATGCAATTAAATTAAAAAGGACTAAAAGCAAGTGCAGAAAGGGTTTATTAGGTAGAATGCGGTAAAGAGATGGGACTGGGGGAGTGTCCTAGATCAAATCGACAGTGGGGCGGGCACTGCAAAAGCCATCAAATTTAAACTACAACCAAGAACAGGGAGGGGGGATGGGGAAGACAGTTTCAACAGAGATGTGAGAAATCAGAGTGCAAATTATAAAACCAAAAAAATATATACTGATATCTGTATATTTGCAGAACAGTAAGACAACAGATATCTAAGCAACAATTTAGCTCTATAATACAGAATAATACAGAAAAATATACTCAGCTCTATATATTTGCAGATAGTCTTGTAAGGCTGTCTCTCAACACACAGGTTCCACTTTAAATATCAAGCAAAGTTCCTGATTAGCATTCTTCAAGAAAAATCTTGATGAGTGGATGGGAAATTGGAAATATGCTCAGGGGATCACTTCTGTGGCTCTGCTTGACAGGGGCACAGGAAATTAACTTTCTGGGGTGGCGTAAGCCAGGGAACCTCGTTGGCTAAGCTTACTTAGGCCCTTGGGCCAATAGCCTAGCACCTACCTATGAACCTATGAAACACAGACATCTTAATGTTAAAACACAGTAGAAGAGACCTACCACACATGCAATGTTACCACAAACCAGCTGAAGAACTAGTTGGAAATCATTCCTGAAGCTGATTTCAAGACATACTTACATCATTTACATTGAGAGAAAGAGATTTTTTTTTATATAACAAAAATATAGTGAAATGCACAAATAAAAGCAGGAAATGGTAGCAATTACTCAAAATAACTTAAGCAAGTACAATTCAGCAGTCAGAAATACTTAGCTTTGCCTTGATGGCACTGGATATAAGTAAAGCACTTCTAGAACACAGGTTAGGACACCAAGCTTTAATGAACTCTAGGAATATGTGAAGGAGACAGCATGTAATAAAGAAGGTTTACTCAAGAGCAATACTGGTTTGCTGGGTGGACACTCGTATCATAGATCTATGGAAAACAGTGGGTGGGAGGAGTACTTGAATAGCTTATACACCAGTCAATAGCAATGAAAGACATAAGGGAGGGACTTTGGAAATCAGATTACCATAAAGGGTGGAGGCCAGAGAAAAGCTTTTCACAGCTCAGGTGTTTCCACACTTCTCCAGGTCTTGCATAACCACCCTGGGTGGGGTTAGCTTTGTGCTAGACATAGCAAGCTAGCTACAGAGGGGTCCAATCAAATAATGGCAATATTGGAGCTGTTTCAGAAACTTTAGCTTAATGTCTCAGTGGGGGATAGGGCAGACACAAAGAAAACAGGAACAGAAAAGCACTGTTATGCAACTTAAAGCAGGTGAATGATAAGCAGACGTCAACACTGTAGATGCAAAACTGTAATACTGATCAATAAAAGCAGTGAAACACAAATCTTGGATGAGAAAAAACTGTAATTTCACTACTGAAATTCTACTACAGTTGAAGGCAGCAGACAATGTAGGATTTTATGAGTAACACTGTTTATGGGGGAAAATGCAGTAAGTTCTTATAGGTTCATAGGTTGATACTAGGCTATCGGCCCTAGGGCCTATGCAAGCCTAGCCATAACAATTCCCTGGATATTTCTTCCTGCAATATATACTTCTCTGGACCCCTAGTCTTCTTTCGTCTTTTCCCGGTTAGGGGTCACCACAGCGGAACTCCGTTCCGCTAATGACTGGCTATAGATTTTTACGATGCCAATGTGCCAGCTCGATGCCCAACCTTAAACAAAGGCACGCCCATTCTACGCATGTCTTTCAAACGCCAGTCGACAGTAGGGAGGACATGCAGACTCCACTCAGAAGGCGCTCCAGCTGAGAATCGAACGGAAGAACCTCTTGCTGTGAGGCAACAATGCTACCGCAGTAAGAAATGACTAAATAAGGTTCAAAGCTGGCAATAGTTCACAGGTGTGCCCCAACCGTGAATGAAACTGCAAGTCTAAGGCTCAGCAGGATTTAGCATGCAAACAGCGAGCTTTTATAAGCAATTCATGCAGTATAATGTATATATACACAATCTTCCCACAACTGCAAATTAAGCTACAAGACGAAGGTCCCAGAATAAATTAAAAAAATACAAACATATAACTTTTTCAGCTAAAACAGGGGAAAAAGCATAAAAGTGCAAAGAGGTATCACCACACAGGTCACAATAATTGCAGCTTAAATATTTAAGCAGAAATGAAATAAAAGCTTTTCCCCCCTTGTCCTCTTTGATGAACAACTTGTTAATCACAGCTCAGAGCTTTCCACACGTCTCCAGGGGTTGCTTAAGCTGCTAAGCCACCAGTGAAGTGAAAACATGGGTAAGTCAACACAACCTACCCAGCTTTCACTAGTGGACTTTTTTTTTACAACTTGCAGAATGTCCTCTGGCTCATACCCAGCCGACCACAATGAACCGCAATATGCCAAAATGACATTGTTCTGTACCCAGATGTGTCACACTTCTCTCTTCACTTGCTGTGAATTTTATGTACTATCTACTTCTGTGATACTATATCGCATTCCTAAAGCTAATAATAAACAGTGTCATAAAATGTTTTCCATATACTATCCCTCCATCAGTAGTTGTCTGTTGACTTTCTCGCATGCATGTCTGGAATGCAGTTGGCACCTGATTGTTGATATGATATGAGGGGAGAGACAAAGCACATTTTCAGCAATGGCTTACATTGCTAATGGTGGGTTGAGATTTATATCACATGAACTGCAAGTTATGACTGGGGCGCCACCATTGCTGCTGCTGCTATGAGAAATAGGTACTGCATGGGTCATAGCAGGTGACTTCCAAGCCATTATTTGCACTGATTTGCTTGTTATGTGCAGTCACTATATTGTATTTCAGCCAAATTGCAGTCTCAGTTACTCATATAACACAGACATTCTTAGAAGTAAGATGCTGCTGTGCCGTGTTCTAAACTGGTACTCCTCCAATAGCTCATTTCTGATATGTTGCAGCTTCTTTGGCAGCTCAGTTACTTTTCTCAGTCATGACATTCTAGATTCTGCAAACTGCAGTGTTTCTGAAATTAACCATCTGTAATAATAACCTAGACAAGGGCATGCAAGTTCTTTAATAATTAACATATTTATGATTGTATGTATGCATGTATGTATGTATGTATGTATGTATGCAAGTCAACTGGTCCTAGAGCCCTTTTCAGCAATTACCTGGATACCTTAATACAAATGTTTATACACATTACATCAATGTCAGTCAGCTTTTGTCACAGAGTTATACACATAAAGTTAAGCACATACTTGTTTTACATGGTACATTCAAGAGTGAGGATTGTTTGTATTTTATTTATTTTATTTTATTTAACATTTGTTGACCTGGAAAGTCTGACTAGGACAGAGCCTATTTTCAGTAGAGACCTGGGAAGAAATTCTCCAGAAACGTCTTTCGATTGTGGGAGGAAACCGTAGCACCAGGAGATCAATTCCCTAACAATAATCTCATCCTCTCCTTGGAAAGCAAATGACATAGCATTTATTAGACACGTAAGTGTCTGAGTACCAAAAAGCTGCATGCAGAAATGTTTCAAGGAGATTGTTTATGGCATACATTAATTTCATTTGCAGTATTTAATACATGCCTCTAGCCATGATGCACATGTCCTGTTAGCCCTGGTCACCCCCCCCATCTCCCTCATTACCCTTCATAACTAAGTGCCAGTGCCTGCAGCCACCAAACCTTTTTCTAATAGGTCTACAGCTGCTATCAGGGCAGTCAGTGTCAATCTTACTGAATGGCCTTGGTAAGAACTGATGTTCCTCTAAGGACTACAATGATCAGATGTTATAATCACACTTTATACCAGATGTTACTTTTCCAGTTTATCTGACCAAACTCTTTTATTTTCTTCTGTATGGCCTAGCTGTCATCTGCTGGTTATGCATACTGGTCTGTATGTATTGGAAGTCCCATGCTCAGTGCTACTACATGCTTGTATTAATTGCACATACATGAGCTGTCAATAATGTTAACTTCTAGAATTGCAATGTTATTTGCATAGACACCAATGGATATAGTTATATAATGGTTTGAAGTTAGTAATGTTTTAGAATTGTAAATATGCTATTTATCTTTATTTCCTGTAATGTTTCTTAAGACATCTTATTTGAAATAATAAAAAAATATTTAGTAAACAAAATAGTTAACTCCCCTGCTCAACTATTATGGGATGTTTTCAAACTCTAGACACATTATGCAGTTCTAGAACATGTATCTGTAGAATCTGCTGTGTCTTTATATTCTACATGTTTTAGAGACTGGTCTCTCCCCCCAGTGCCCACTGTGATACCTGCTATGGCGCCTTGTGCCACAACAGTTAGAGGCTGGTGAACCAAATGCTGCTGAGCCTCTTGAATTCTGCTGTGATGAAGCATTTCTCTTATGCCTTGCATTTATTTTCTTATTTATTTACTCAATTAGTGTTATTTGGCTGGTTAGTTCAAATAAGCATTAGTTATTTTTAGGGGAACCCAAGGTTTAAGGTAGTATTAATATATACTGGATTAATTTGGTTTATACATGGAGACTAGCATGTTCCTTTCTAGACAAGGAGAGGATTTTATGTTATATTTATAGAAGGTACGGCTAGAAAGATGTGCCCATGTCTTGCACAATATGGAAAATAGTTCTGAAATTACTGAGAGTAGGGTGTATATTCTCAAACATGCCCTTTCCTAGAGACTGTGCAATATTGGAATTAGTTTATTTTTAGATCTGCACTTTGATATTTTTGTCAGCTTTTCTAAGATTTTTCATACATTGTTCAGTTCTGCTTTTTAATCTAAGTTTACTGTATTTTATATTTCATATTTTGTATTTTCATTTTAGCAATTGTTTGTGATTATGATTGACAGCTTTTGGGGATGCCTATCCAATATTCAGAGATTTTAATTGATCTGTGGAACTGCAGAAATACGCATGCAAAATAAAGAAATATATATTAGTTCCATAATTGTTGTATGTCAGAGTATTTCCCCTTCTCTGAGTTTTAATAGTCTCAGATGTTATCTATCTATCTAAGTATACTGAAACTGAATAAAACATCAAATCTCATTGTCCAAAGCTGTGAACGAAATGCCAACTTGCAAATGTTGACATGCTACTATACATCTCGTACATTGTCGGCTAAACAGATGTCGAAAAAAGACAGTCAGCCAACTTCAGTGGAGCTATCTATCTATATATATATATATATATATATATATATATATATATATATATATATATATATATATATATGTATATAGAGATATACGTGCCTATGTCAGAAGATTGAACGTTCAAAAGACTGTAAAACAAAATATCTAAAACTCAAAATATCAAAAACATTTTCAATGCAGGGGACAAACACACTGCTAGTTATATATACCAACTCCAAGATCACACAACAGTGGAAAAGGGGCAAATTCCATTTTAAATATTTTGAGTTTTAGATATTTTGATTTTTAGTCTTTTAAACTTTCGATCTTCTGACATAGTCCCATACATATACACTAAAATTTAGGGCCACAGACTCTACATTAGTGGGTGCAGGAAGGCAAAGGTCTTCCTGCAAAAATGTTTGTAAAATATTACAGCAAGCTTCAAAATTTGTTCTAATTATGTTTTATTTGCAGTTTATTTTTTAGGAGTCACATTATTGAATCATGCATATCTGAAAAGGAGATGCATTTTTGTGTCTATATGATTATTTTAATAAATCAATCCTACTCATGTTAAGATGCGTTTCACATTCTCTTTCACATCCATCTTTATTACTACCAACTCAGGCAGTTGACACTTCAGTGTTCCATTGACCCTTCAGTTTAATGTTCCGTTGATGGGCAGCATCTCAAAACTGCAATAGCTCCCTTTAGTGTCAGTACTTGGAATTCCTTTTGCGAGGCTAGAACCTATAGCTTTCTGAGCTTCCTGGCCTCATAGAGAAGCATACAGACTGTGGCATCACTAGCACTGACTTATTTGCTTGAATTTATTTATTTACTAATATTTTTACTAATTATTTACTAATGACTACTAGGTAGCAGAACTGAGTTAGATAATGACCATTTCCAAGCATGGCTCAGTGCAGTTTCACTGGCTGCATGTCAGCAGTAATTAATGTATGCAGAAAAATTAAACTGGAAGAACATGACTGCAAACAAAATAAAGACAGCTTTATTCAGAGGTATAAAGAACAAGTGTTAATAAGTTTCCATATGCTCCAGCTATCATATCATGCTTCTCCAGGTTTAACTGAAGAAAGCTGTGATTCTGTAGATTCTGGCTACTATTTACTTAGTGACATGTTGAGCTTCAACCACTGGCTGTTTGGAGAGGTTTCTGTACCTTGGCATCTTAGTCCCTTTAGTGCCATAGGAAATAGCTAATGTGTCACTGCTGTGCCCTGACTGTCAGTTGTTATGTCACCCTGTGGCCTGGTTACCTAAATCTACTTAACAGTGACATTGAATTAAATGCTAAACCTGTATTTGTGAGAGAAAGAGAGAATTTTCAATCTGCATGTTAAATTAATTGCCTAAAACTGGTCGTTTATAATGCAGTAGCTATCAGAATTTAGGAAATGTGAAAGTATGCTGACTTTCAGTGACACAGATATAACTCAATTTAGACTCGGGAAGATGGCAAGACCCTTGCTGGATACAATTTGTTGCAGCAGTGCCAATGATTGGCATTCGAGTATTCCTCATTCCTCCACACATTGCCCCCTAGATTTGCAGATTACAAGGTAAAACTGGAAATTGAGTTTTGAATACCAGACACGAACTGTCAGGTTCTCTTTTCCCCAAGGCTAAATGCTTGGCTCAGAGTCTTAGTTTCCAAGGAAACAAATCAGTCACCAGTTACATTATTTTTCTTCAAAGAAAAAAGGGAACACAAGATAGCCTGAGCAAAGGGAAGCCTGCTATTCGGCTTTCATGCACCAGTAGAAAATCTCGAGGATTGTCTCTAATCAAAAGGACAGCACCTGTCACACTTACATAAATACATGGCATCAACACTTACCTCTCAGTTGTCTAGAATTTAGCAAAATATCCCTACTTTTGCCTTTGTCCTGTCAATGTACATGTTTTATTTATTTTTTTAATTACTGAGAATGACAACCAGTCAATTATGAAAGACATTAAAGTTTCATAATTCTTGTTCGGAAGACGCATGTTGATGTGAAACATGATGTAATAATAACTGTTTTAGTGAATTATAGTAATATTTTATAATTTCCCCTGATTTGGACCTTTGTTCTTCTATTATTTTTGGCTTTGTCCAGAATTGTTGCACAAAGAAGTGGAGAACTGCGCATCAACATAATTTCAGCTTTGTTCATCATTAAGTAGCCCATAATGCAGATGGGAATGGGAAAGGAAGCAATTTCTAGGAAAGTGTGGCACTACCTTCCTGTCATCTCCCACCTCTGATTATTTTTGTCTATGCTGTTTTCTTTTAACTTCACCTGTGATTACATTTATGCTTGACATTTCGCTCCTTCAGATGTAGGTAAACCCATGGCAAAAAAGTGGTGGCTGCACCACTGGTCCAGGAATTATAGGCCCATCACCCTGATAAGTCTTAGTTGCCTTATTTGCAAAGCCATAGAACCTATTATTACTGGCCTGATAAATTTTGACATTAAAAATCTCATTGGGCCAGACCCACAGCAGTTTTGCTTTGTCAAGCGTAGATAATGTCTAATGAATCTGGTTAATTTCTTCTACAGGCTATTGACAGCAGTCATGCCAAAGTATTTGATATCATTCCCCATATTAGCATAGCTAGTAAGCTTAATGCATTACAAACAGATTATTATGTAGTAAGATGGATAGCAAATTGGCTAAAATACAGACCCCACATGGAGCAGGTAGGAGGTGCCTCATCAGACAGTATGAAAGTGACCGGTGATGTTACAAAGGGCTCAGGGCTGGAATCTCTTTTCTTTGGCATTTACCTTTCTGATCTCCAGACCAAGAACCAAGATTTCTGGCTAACCAGGTTTGTAGACCACTATAAACTGGGAGGCACTGTTAAGTCCCCCTCTGAAGCTTAAGTCATTCAGCTAGAACTTACACTCATAAATAAATGGTGTGCTAAAATTTGCTCTAAATAAATGCTAAAAAGTGTGTGCATTATTGTCACATTTAGTAAGAAACCCCTCCCCCCAGCATACAACACAGACAACACCCATCTCCAAAATGAGAATTTTGTTGAAGACCTTGGAATTTGGGTTGATATCTACCTCTCTTTTACTCATCATGTAACAATCTTTGTCTTCTTCTTCTTGTAACGATAGTGGTCAGAAAGTCCTTCTATTTAGCACAGCTAATTTCCAAAGGAATATCATCCAAATCTATAGAGGTCAATGTCCCCAATTATTGAATACAGTCTCTCTTTCAGATATACCTCACTAGACATATCAAACAACTGAGAAGACTCCAGATGTTCCTAACTAAAAACTTTAAAGCCCTAACCTACCATAGAAAACTGGAAACCCTGTCCATTTATTCAGTATCGTATAGACTTCTGTGGGAAGATCTATGCCTTACCTTCTGTGCCATTCGAGACCTATTGGTTCTGGATCTCTTGTTGGTCCACAAATCAAACAGTCCCAGAAATTCTAAAACCAGGGATCTAATTTTCCACCAGCAAATAACTTAAACCACAGTGGGGTGCTATGTTCATTATACAGCACAGTCCCCACCTCTGGAATAAGCTTCGGCTGCAAATCAAGCAGCGGGATAAATTTGCTTCCTTCCAAGATGAACTGGACGATTGGATGGGTATAAACAAATTCATCTTTGGCTTGACTGGCCTAGCATCCTTTAAAAGGAGGTACATTTAAGGGGTGGGTTTCTTGGAAGGCATAAATGGTCACAAGATTCAGTTGCTTATGATTGTATTTCCTATGATTCCGATGAATGAAGCATGCATGAAACTTGGTTATAGATATGTTGGGTAGAAACCACCTTATACAAAAGGTTTTAGGCTGCAAACTTAAGTGGATTAACTTAAAAAGCTGTTGATTATTATAGGTTCATAGGTTTATAAGTTGGTACTAGGCTATAGGCCCTAGGGCCTATACAAGCCTAGCCATAATAATTCCCTGCCTATTTCTTCCCACAATATTTACTTCCCTGGACCCTTGTCTAGCAGGGTGACTGACGTGATCGCCGGGGTGAATTTCCTATCTCCCATCCAATCGTCAAGGTTCCTTTTGAAGAGGGCCAAAGAGGCGCTCTGCTTGACATGTATGGGCAGTCTATACGAGAGTCTGGGGAGTCTCTGGGTCAGGAACCTTTCCCTCCAGCATGTTTTGTTCATTTCCATGACAAGGTTGAAATCCCTGGAGCATGTGGCTCTGAGGGATTTCTTTAAGTGTAGCATGTCCAACAGCTTTGGGTTTGACATGGCCTTGTTTGTTAAGCAGAGATCGCCTCTGAATAGACGATATGTGACAAAGTATAGCTGCAGTTTTTTTAGATGGTCAGCATAGGGCATCTGCTTTAGGCCTATGATTCTTTTAGTGAGGTATTTCTGCGGCGTTTCCAGTTGCTGCAGATGTCTTAAGAGGTACATACCAAATGGGGCTTGTATTCTACAATGGGTCTAATGAGGGATGAATACAGCGGGGCAATGACCTCCTTTTTTCTGGATAAAAAGCCCTTAGTGATGAGGTGTGCCACATAGAAGGATTTCCTGACTGTTGTGGCGATGTGGTTATTAAAGGTGAGACCACTGTCCATCTGTTTCCCTAAGTCTGTTATCACACTTTCAGTGTTTAGTGTACTGCCACCTATGTGGTAATTCACAAGTACATGTTTTTTCCCAAAGAGGATAACTATACATTTCTTGGCACTGAGCTTGAGCCCATGGCTCCGGCACCAAGCATCTGTTTCTGTAAGGCCCTTTTGTAGAATATCCACATCATTTGGGGATTCAATAATGGCTCCCAGTTTGCAGTCATCTGCAAACTTTGTTAGCCAGAGTCACTTAGTGTTGGCCTGTACTTCAGAGATATAGATGCCAAACAAGAGCGGTCCCAGGACTGAGCCCTGAGGTACTCCACTTGTCACTTGTCTGGAGCTGGATTTGGAGTTGGCTACTTCTACAGTGTGAGTTCTGTCAGTAAGCCAGTTAGCAACCCATCGAGTGACGTAGGGATTAATGCCCAGCTTAGTAAGTTTATCTATGATTTCAGAGTGGGGAATGGTGTCGAAGGCCTTGGCGAGGTTCAGATAGGCTGTGTAGACTGTCTTGCCCTTGTCCACACCTCTGGAGACTGATTCAAAGAAGTCTATCAGGTTCAGGAGACAAGATCGGCCTTTCACGAACCCAAACTGGGTGAGGTCCAGTGTTTGAAGGTTGCCAATGTCTTTGTTTATAAGTTCCATGATAATATGTTCCATGGCTTGCAGATCAGGCTCGTCAGACTGATGGGGTGGTAGTTACCAGGATCCAAGGTGGATCCCCCTTGTCACTACTGCATTTTAATTAAATTCAGATGAACTTCTTAATTAAATTCAGATGAACTTCTAGGTTCCTTATGGTCACTTCTTCCAGCTCAGTAGTAGAAATACTGTGATCCTTTCCTGAATGGAATTACAGCATTGTTATAACAAGCTGTTTTTAATTATATAAATTTAAATTATGCATCTAGGAAGAAGTGACTCAATCATTTTGCCTCCTGCTCGACATTAGTAATATGTGCGAACATTTATGCTAATTCTGCTCATTCTCTCACACAGGCACACAGGCGCACACAAGCACACACACAGACAGACACACACACACACACACACACACACACACACACACACACACACACACACACACACACACACACACACACATACATTCACACAAACACTCACACTCCTAGTTGACATCCTACTTACCTTTTTTGGAAAAGCAAATATTTGATGTAATGTCTGTTCAATAAACTAGACATATGAACAAACAACCATGCACTTCCAGGTCTTGACCAAAACAATGGTCGACCAAAGACTACAAGAAAGACCTAGCAAAGCTAAGGTCTTCACTGTGTATATAATACGTTAAACCTCCTGTATGGAGACCCATGGAATATATGCCACTTACCCCTTAACGTATCTTTTTATTGTCTGGAATTTTACAGAATGCCCAGATTTTTAACTCATAGTTTTAGTATGCTCTCATAAAATGTGTGTTTTTCTATAAATCATTAAGGACTGAAGTCACTGAATAATAACAGATATTTGAGTTTCAGACTTTATATACTTCTGATTATGCATGTTAATGAAAAACTTGTTATTCTAGCAAATTTCTACATTTTTAAAAGCAATATTTAAAATGTGCCCCTAATTTTGCTCCTTTGTCACACATTACTTTTTGGATCTGTCCAGAATTTTTTGCCAAGAGGTTGAGAGGTATACCTGTTATGGACATAACTTCTGAATGCTCATGACAATTTGCTTTCACTTTTTTTCGTTTTTTACTAGTACATTTAGGCCAATAAAGCCTAACCTTACTAGTTAAGGCTATGCCATGTTTGCTCTTTTTCTGAGCTTGTCAATACAGCACAAAAAGAATGTTTGGCCATACATTAGAGACAGAACTTAAAAACAAACCTGAAGTCCAAAACATTAGGGTGACTGTAAAATATCCCAAATAGTATTCATACCAAATATCTTCGCTGTGTAATATCTTAAACCTCCTGCAGTGGAGTAGTAAACAATAAACAGGATCATATATGTACTGTGTATGTGTG
Organism: Protopterus annectens; assembly: GCF_019279795.1. Lineage (NCBI taxonomy): Eukaryota > Metazoa > Chordata > Ceratodontiformes > Protopteridae > Protopterus > Protopterus annectens. The sequence goes on from NC_056733.1 coordinate 1,453,234,492, forward strand.
TGTGTGTGTGTGTGTGTGTGTGTGTGTGTGTGTGTGTGTGTGTGTGTGTGGGTGTGTGTGTGAAATGATGAAATTCACTACTGTTCAATCGAACAATAGTGATCAACATCCAACCTATTGAAAAATAAAGAAAAAAACTTAAACAAAACAACCCCCCCAACACTGCACCCAGCCCCACATACCCTACTTCTTATATATACCAACTCCAAGATCACAAATGAGAAAGGAAAGATCAGATCTCCCTTCCCACATTACAGGGATCTCCCACAAAAATATTGGCTCTTTCTGATCACCTGTGTCTATGATTGTTTATGCTGCTGCTAAGAAAGTTCATTAAACCTGAGGAACTGACCACTTCATTGAAATTCATATCTATATATATATCTATCTATATATATATATATATATATATATATATATATATATATATATATATATATATATATATATATGTGTTCATAGGTAGGTACTAGGCTATCTGCCCGAGGGCTTTTATAAGCCTAACCAGAGTGTGTTGGCGTTCGCCACCCCATTGATTAATTAACTGATCCTCTGTCAAGCAGAGCCAATGAAGTGATCCCAGGGGTGTATTTTCTGCTTGGCAGAAGGGGATCAGGTATGTAGCTTGAAAAGTGGAAAGCAGTTTTTAGATTGAAGATAGTTATGAAATTTCAATGTCTATTGTACATTTTTGTTCCTTTCTGATTCTTTGACTACTGAATAGGAAACTGCTTACTAATTTGTATCCCTTCCTTATTTTCTTATGCTTCACTTTCCTTGATTTTCTTGTAGCATCTGTATTTATATTCTGCATCTATATGTCTATATGTTGTCTATGTCCCCATGTACACATCTATATCTATATGCATATCTATATCTATGTATGTAGCTTTCCACAAAGGTGGAACATCCAAGCTAACTTTAGAGCAATTACCATTTTAATCTTCACAATCAACATTTTTTCAAAAACGCATACATAAGCAACTTCTACCTGTTTAAGCAAAATCAAACTGTTATCTACAGCTCAACTTGATTTTGGATCCAACTACATTACCAAATATGCGTTAGTCTCTTTGATCAGGCATATCAAAAAAAAAAAACAAGGCTATTATGTAGCTTTGGTATCCTTAAATATGTCCAAAACCTTTCATACAGTCTTCCATTGGTTTTTACTGCACAGACTAGTTAACCTAAACATAAGCAAAAAGGCAATTTTGTGAATTAAAAACTACCTAAGCCAAAGAAGAGAATGCAGAATATGGCAAAACACCATGTCTACTTACCACCAGTGATCTGTATTAGGACCTACACTGTGTAATACCTTTGTCAAAGACATGTGCAAACAGTATCAAAGCCTACTCTGATACAATACAATACACTGACAGCTCCATACTTCAAGATATAACACAAAAATCCTTCTATGTCCCTGCGCACTGGTTGACTGATTCTAAATGTCAAACAATCAATAAATCAATCAATCCATATTAATAAATAGGTCAATTCAAGAGGTCACTATTCCTGATATCTGAAAAATTCTATGTTATACCCTTACACAAAGGAGGTGACTCTACTGACCCCTCTAACTTTAGACCAATAACCATTCTGTCACCACTGTCCAAGATCCTTGAAAAAATGCATCCACAAGCAATCTAGCAAAAACAGCAATTAACAAAGACAAGAAAACTTAACTTTTATAATCTCCGCCTCTCCCAAAAGTCTAACATCCCCAAAATTCTGGCATACCATCATTAAAATCTTAAATCCAGGTCAACCTAACACCCCCAACCCCTACCTTAATAATTCTCCCTTAGAAACTGCTGCCTTAATTAATACCCACTTCATCGAATCTATTTAAAAACTTACCCAACCCTCCCAAAGCCATAACCACACTCACACCACTCACTAGACATGGAACACAACCCCTTTCTCTCTTAAACCCATCTCCACAACCTACATCAAGTCACTTCTACTAAAAATGAAATATTGTTCTCTCTCTACCAATAACCTCCCTCTCCTCTTTCATAAACTCTCTGATCATTCCATAACTTATCCTGCCTCTATCCAAATAAATAGATCTATCCAAGAGTCTACTGTTCCTGACATATGGAAATATTTCTACACCATTCCACTTCACAAAGGAGGTAACTCCACTGAGCCCTCTAACTACAGACCCATTGCCATCCTATCTCCTCTATCCAAAATCCTCAAAAAATGTATTCACAATCAGCTTTTAACTCACCTTTTTAATTAAAATCTTCTGAGCCCCACTCAACATAGCTTTAGGCCACACCACAGCACCTCCACTGCCCTCCTGTCCTTCACTCACACTGTTGCTGAAACCAGGGACTAAAACCTCCTCATGTCTTGCCTCTTTCTCAACCTCTCTAAAGCTTTCAATACTGTCTCCCATTCCAAGCTACTTACTAAGCTTAACGACTTTAATCTCTCCCACTCTACTATTCACTGGTTCTCAAGCTATCAAATAGGCTCCAGTCTGTCAGGTGGCAATCTGCTTGCTCCCCTTTCCTACCTATCCAAACTGGTGTCCCTCAAGGCTCAATCCTTGGCCCGCTCCTATTCAACATCTTTACCAATCATCTTTACTCCTCATGCAACACCTCCTCCCTCATACAGTACGCCAATAACTCTACTCTTATCTCCTGTGCTGACAACATCTACAAACTTCTTTCTATCACCCGAAACTCCTTTTCATCAGTGGAAAAATGGCTCACAGAGCATCAACTTATACTCAACCCCAAAAAACTAAGCTTTTACTATTTCTTCCCAAAACTCTCCACCACCTTATATCCATCTTTACTATTTCTTCACTAGATAACACTCTCATCAAAGGTGAGCCTCACACTGAGTTACTGGGTGCAATAGTCGATGACCAACTCAAATTTGATATCCATATCCAACACTGTATCAAAAAAACTAACATGAAACTGGGTCTTCTCTACAGGAATAAGAAATTTCTTGCTCCCATCTCCAAACCTACCCTTGCCCAAGCCTATCTTCTTCCATGTCTCCTCTATGCTTACCCTATCCTAACTCATCTCCAGTCACACCTTCTCTCCAAACTAGAACAAGCTTACAATAACACAGCGAGATTCGCCAGTAACCAGCCTTATAAATCCCATCACTGCCTTGCCCTCAAACAACTTCAATGGCTAGAATTCCCTTAGCTCTTACCACTTGCCCAGCTGCAGCTGACACTACCTACTCAACAAACTGCTAGCCTACCCATCACTCTCTACCTTAGTATCCCCTTATACCCCAACCTGGTCTCTTCATAGTTCTAACCAGCACCTTCTAGACATCTATAAACCCAACAAAACTTATGGTAAACTCCTCTATAAACACTCTGTGTCCCTTGCATTGGAATAGGCTACCACCTCCCATTCGTAACATCACTAGTTCCAGCTGCTTTAAAACTGAAGTCAAGCACTACTTCCTGAACCGAAAAGTCTGTCCTTGCCTAAATCCACCATAATCTGCATTTTCCTTACTTTTTCTTTTCACTACCTGTCTACATCTAATAATTCAATGACTAATCTCCTCACTAGGCAATACTACATTATGCTACTTGGGAAAGATATGTCATTATTGTAAATACTTAAATGTACTAGTTGTATTTTACTTAATTTTGTTTTATTTTTATTGCAGTTGTTTGTTTCACTTGATTACTGCATATGTAATTTTTGCTTATGTTGGATTGATGCACTGTTTTTGTTGGGTTTGTATATTGCCTACTATGTTAACTATGTTATGTTTTTTATGTTTGTATTGCTGGAGCTTTTCTCCTTGGATCTCCACTGAAAATGGGCCATTGGCTCAGATGGACTAATCCAGTTAAATGTCAAATAATCCAGTTAAATGTCAAATAAATAAATTATAAATAACTACTAGATCACCTTCTTCGAGAAAGTCTCCTTACACCCACTCAATGTGGCTTTTGCCCTAACCATAGTACCTTTATAGCTCTAATATCTTTTGTACAAGCCATCTCTAGATCTCGTGATGACAACAAATTTGTTTCTTGCCTATTCCTTGACCTCTCAAAAGCCTTTGACACTGTCTCCACACCCTACTTCTGTCTAAACTATCTAACCTTAATCTAAATGCTATTTCCTGGTTCTCTAGCTATCTCTCCAATGGATTCCAGTCTGTAAAATGGCTCTCTGCTCTCTCCCCTTCCTTCCTGTCCTAACAGAGGTTTCCCAAGGCTCCATTCTTGGACTCCTGCTTTTTAACATTTTCATTAGTGACCTACACTCTTCCTGCTCACAGTCTTAATACTATTGCTGATGATGCCACTATAATTTCCTCCTCTGACAATATCCACCACCTCCTCACCCTTAACCAAGACTCATTCCACTCAGTCGAAAAATGGCTTACATCTAAACAACTCCTAATTAACCCTAAAAAAACAAAACGATGCCTCTTCCTCCCAAAATCTTTCCAGCACCTCAAATCTTCCTTCTGTGTCTCTCCCCTAAATAATGTATCTATTAATGCTGAATCACACACAAAACTATTAGGAGTTATAATAGACAAACAATTAAAATTCAGTTTACATATCCAAAATTGCATCAAAAAGACTCATCAAAAACTTGGCGTGCTCTACAGAAATAAAACATTTCTCTCAAACGAAGCTAAACTCTCTCTTGCTCAATTCTTACTAATCTCCAAGCCAATCTCTTGTCAAAATTTGAACAAACATACAATAAAATTGCCAGATTCATAGCAAATCAACCATATCATTCTAACCACTGCATATCTCTAAGAAACGTACAGTGGCTTGAATTTCACCATCAACTCCTTCTTCCTCAACAATATATGACCCACTCCTACCTATACCAACCCAACTTCTGTCCTGCACTATCTGATCTCATCTCCCTCTATAGTCCTACTTGCACACTCTGTAGCACTGAACAGCACCTCCTCAAAATCTACAATCACCAAAAAAAAACATCGGAAAACTCCTCTATAATCATTCAGTCTCCAAGGCATGGAACAAACTGCCCCAAAGCTTAAGATCTATATCTAACCCAAACTGCTTCAAGAAAACTCTAAAAGAACACCTATAAAATTCCCGGACCTGCTCTTGCTGTGATCCTACTTAATCTGCCTCTCCCTTTCTTCTTTTTCTTAAAGGAAAACTCTACCCTAGAACTAAAAACATTTTTTTCACACTGTCTTTGTTTCCTCACCTATTTTAACATATCAGAATCACTCTACGTGCTTTATTTGTAATTTTAGCCTGTTTTCCACAACATGGCTACCACCGGGTTTTGATGTATCAGCATGATCTTGTTCTCCTTCAACCCTTTCTCCTTCCCATAATGCTTTGTATGACTCATGCTAGACATAAGGAAGTAACTGTGAATTCCCATGCTACTGACATATAAGGAGATTTATGTGAGTCACTGTTATCTTCTTTACCTTCTGTAAAATGACCACTTCTTTTCTATCTCTAATCACACTCATTTATGTTTGGCTCAGAGCTTGTTTCACACTATACTTAGAAGTTATCCAGCTACAGCCAGAAAGGTAGCTAAATTGCAGGCCTTTGTTCAGGGTTTTCTTTTGCAGTTCAAGAGGAATTGACAGTCCCCTCCACCACACTACTGCAAAGGTGTGAGAACTGTCACTGCACTGAGAGACCCTTGCAGAATCAATTCAGAAAAGAAGCAGTCCTTTTACAGAAGCTATAGAATATGACAGTAACTCGCACATAGATTATGCCAAACATAAACCCAGTAAAAACTAGGGATGATATATAAATCTAAACCATATGTATCAGAACATGCCCTTCCACCAAATGAACACACTTTATCACTTCCACTCTTACAATGTGCTGCTTCTATCTTAATTGATCTCCTTAAAACTTAGTTAAATAAACTCAAACCAATTTTATTATATTACCAGATTTGCTGCAAATTTACTATTAGATAATATACTGCTTTTATGAAAATACAGAAAATGGCTGGCTTGAACTTAAAAGTAGTTTCCTAATTTGAAACCATACATACTACCCTATTTAAACGTAAGAAATGCAACAGGGGAAGGAGTTTATTTAGCGATTGCACATCTTTGACATATGCAGGAATTTGTATATGTTTTTAACTTGATTTCTTGAATTGTGGCTTTCCTTAAGCCTTCCTGCTCTCATAAGTATGGCTGTTCTGCTAGGCTGGAAAAATATAATCAGGAGATATATCAGCAGACTAGCCAAATACTTAAGGACAGTCAGCATACATCGTATCACAGTTTGTAACTGTTGTGATGGTATAGGCTATTTTAGCTGGTAAGCTAAGTCATGACGTTCTTTTCTGTGCAGTACAGAATGGCTGAAATAGAGCTGACCATATTTTACTTTGTTTATTAGCTTCACACAGTCTATTATTTGAGTATAACACAGTGATAACACATTAAATTCAGATGCAGAGAGATCTGCTCTGTTTTGCATATAATCTAGCATCTGCTTAATTTTGGCATTTATTTCATCCAATGACTAAACAGCCATCAAGTGAATTTGGAATCAGCACTGCTCGTGCTAGTGTCTAGCGAATTCCTCATGTTAAATGTATTTTCACAACACCATACTCAGTGTTTGCTTAGTGTTCTTAGCTGCAGTGTTTTAGGGATGATTGGTTGTACTGCTTTTATCAAGCCAAGTTGTTTCCAGAAAGCTACCATCTAAATAGGTTTGAACAGAAGCCACACTTTCATGGGGTGAATTGTTATTTATACATATAGCTTTTTTTTTTATTTAGCGTTAATACACTGTGGCAAAGCCATCTTCAGAGTATGTCTAATCCATTCTGGAAGGAGGCCGACAGTAACCACTTACTCTTTGCCACATTTAATACTGCAGACTAATCCACATTCAGAGATTAAGTCCAATTCTCTGTTTACAGTTTTGTTGCCTCTGTGAACAAGGAAAAATGTAAAGGCTTAAGGGTAAATTCTCTACAGTATTGTACCATCTGCGAACATGGAAAAAAAGTTTAGCTCCAAATGACGATCCTTTACAGTTTTGTACAATCTGTGAACAAGGAAAAAAGTCCGAGCAAAAAGATAATTGACTTCAATAATGGCTTACTTTCTGGTGTCTTTCAAGAGGGATCCAGTATTTGTCAGCATGAGAGGACATGGTTAACAAACTACATTGCTTTGCAAAGGACAATCTGCACCTGTATCCCCTAAGCTTCCAAATATTGGCTAAAACTTCATTCACCCTCCCTGAGAGCCTTTTTCAGGCAATGCCAAATTAACAAGCCTGCCAACATAGCAAATAAAACCCAATAAAACTCAAAGGTATTACTGCTCAATACTAACAGCCTAAACCAGAAACTCCACACCCTACAAGCTTTCCTCATTCTGGGGAATATAATGCTGTTACCGAGACAGGGATTAATTCCGCAAAAAGTAGTCAAGCAGTGCAACGCTTCAGTGTCTTCCTCCCATTTAGACCATAAACTGCACACACAGGGACAAAAGCACAAGTATAGCTCTAGGTTAGTTAAACAGAATGCTGCCCTGGAGTTTATCCATATGTAGATAACCATAGACAAAGTCCCATACCATATCCTAGCAAGCTATAGGTCACGCTCTATGTCCCAAGAATCCCACAGCTATACATTTTGATTATGTTTGTATAAATGTAAATTCGTCCATGTCACAGGTGATAATTCAATAAAGGCATGTTAAAAACATCTGAATGCCTTGGAGCCTGCAGAAAGCAATCACAGGAGCTAGGCATTTTGTGAATACCCTTGGGGCAGTAGAGAGGCCAAAGGGCAAAGCAGAGAACTGAAAATGAGAGGAAGATACCCAATAATATAAAAACTTCCTATAGAGAGGGTGAATAGGGATATGAAGGTATGCATCTTTCAGATCTGTAGATAAATATGTATGTATGTACATTTTAGAAGCTATCCAAGGGCTTGCACAAGTGTATAAATACTGAGCATGTGTGAGCCTGACTGCCATTCTGCAGTAAGCTGAGTAAGCTGTTGAAATGCATGTATGCATGCATGTTAGGTCTGTCTGTTAATCAGTTTTATATTTCATGATGCTGCTATCCATCCTGATGTTTTTCTATGTATTAAAGCATCTAAACAAAATACCCTGCCTGCCTGTCATATATGTTAGAGAGGGACCAGCGACATGGTGTCAGAAGTGGCATGTCTAAAAGGACATGGTGTTGAAGTATGGCCAAAATTACTTGTTGCCAGAAAGAGCTCCAGTTTCTTCCATTTGAGTTCGAGAGGCACCCGGTTGGTATTGGAGGAATATATAGGAGTGAATCATCCTTACTGCACATATAATTCACAAAACAGGTCAGAAACGAATTTCAGATGTTAAAACTTGCTCAAATAATTTCTTATTTGCAAAATACTTTCACCATGAAACAAAGTATGCGAAGCTTGTTGTTTATGATGGTAATGAAATTCAGACTAAGTAGTGCTTTCATGTTACTCTGGTGAGAGGTGTTATGACTTGTTGTTTTATGTGATCAAGAGGCATGTCCAGTCATTACTAGGGCTGAGAGACAGTTTGAAAATGTGATTGCTTTCATTTAATAAGGAAGTCCAAGTTGGCTTGAAAGACCATTACTCTAATTTCACCCAGTATATTTTTTCTACCTATGATGATCTTTTCGAAGACAAATTAGGGAAGCTTCCAATTGTGTACTCCATGGAGTTACACCCAGATGTCAGTCCAGTTATCAGGCCAGCTCAAAAAGTTCCAGTAGCTATGTAGGACCGAGTCAAGGCCGAGTTAGATAAATTGGTTTGGCAAGGTGTAACTTGTCCAGTAGGTTCATCAACTCCAACTGAATGGGTATCTTCCATGGTGGTAGTGCATAAGAAAAGCTCAGATGACATTCAGAATATGTATTGTTCCATGAGATTTGAACAAAGCACTAAAAGGACCTCATCATCCAATACGCAGTCGAAGAAGTCGCAGCTTTTATGCCAAATGCCACTGTTTTTACTGTCTTAGATACAGAGAGTTAATTTTAGCAAATTCATCTTGACAAGAAATCATCATTGCTCACTACTTTCAGTACTCTGTTTGGAAGGTTCAGATTTTTGTGAATGCCATTTGGGATAAATTCTGCAAGTGAAGTATTTTAACTTGCAATGGGGCAACTTTTTTCTGGATATCCTTGTGCTATTATAGTAGACCACATACTAGTAGGAGGTAATGGTGAAGCTGAGCATGACAGAAACCTCAGAAAAGTTGTGGAAAGAGCACGCCAAGTGAATCTTAAGCTCAAAATAAAAACTGGAACAGTCTCCAAACAATGGTAAAACATGAAAAAATAATACTTAAAACCAGAAGACAAGCCACAGACTTCTTCTATTGCTATTGACGAAAGCGTGAAATAGTTATAATAATGCTAAAGAGTTGCTTTAAGGCTTGTCTTCTGGTTTAACAGTGGTTTTAAGTATTATTATGGATCTTAAGCTTAATCCACAGAAATGCAAATTCAGACTACAAGAGGTTACTTATGTTGGTCATTTATTTACTAGTTCAGGCCTATGACCAGACCCTTCTAAACAAATGGCCATTCTCGAGATATTGGCTCCAGACAATGTTCAAGCCCTGTAGTGCTTTATTGGCATTGTTAACTATCTAGGCAAGTTCATTCCAGACTTGAGCCAACTTTCAGCACTGCTTAGAGAGCTGACATGTAAAGATGTATCCTGGTCTTGGTTAGAATGGCACCAAATAGCATTTGATGTCCTGAAACCGAGATTTGCTAGCCCACCAATTCTCCTATACTATGATGCTCATAAGCCAATTACTCTTTTTCTTGTGATGCTTTGAAATTTGGTCTAGGTGCAGTCATTCTAAAAGAGGGTCAACTTGTTGCCTGTGCATAGACAATGCTTACCCAAGCTGAAATGCAATATGCTCAGATCGAGAAACAGCTTTTGGCAATTGTTTGCATGTTCGAAGTTCCATGATTATGTTTATGTTAGACCTATCCAGATTGAAACAGACCACCAACCTCTAGTCACTATCTTGAGAAAGCCTATGCATTCAGCTCATGCCAGATTTCAACCCATGATGCTAAGACTGCAAAGGTATAATTTCACTTTTGTCTACAAGAAAGGCAAACTTCTTTATCTTGCTGATACATTATCCAGATCACCCAGAAACACCACTGAATAGCATGAGAATGAGAACCTAGATTCTGAAGCTATGGGAGTGAGAAATTTTTCTTCTGTGCATTTTGATGAGCTGAAAGATCACACAGCCACAGATCCAGTTTTACAAAGGCTCAACCATGTTATCAATCAAGGATGGCCATCAAAGCAATCTAGTTTACCTCAAGAAGTGCAAACTTATTTTCCATACAGAGATGAAATTTTTTCTAACAATGGTATCATTATGAAAGGTCCAAAAGTAATTTTTCTAAAGTCCTTGCAACAAGAGTACACCGCTGTTTTGCATCGTGGTCACCCAGGAACCGACTGTACCAAAAGAAGAGTGAGAGGACTAATATTTTGGCCTATGTCACAAGACAAGAGCGTTATCTTGTTCTGTGTGTAATAGTACAAAGCCACATCAACATAAGGAACCACTTCAACTAAACCAGATTCCTGAACTACTTTGATCGACAGTAGCCACTGACATTTTTGAGTGGAATGGTCAACATTTATTTGGTGTTAATAGATGTTTACTTCAGCTGGTTTGAGATTGACCTACTTACCAACTTAGCATTCAGTGCACACTCTACTAAGGTGAAGCATCATTTTGCAGTCCATGGTAGTCTGCCCAAAGTTACTTCTTACAGTGGCATACAGTTTACAAGGCAACAGTTCAAATATTTGATGAAGAATGGGACTTTACTCATGTCACGAGTAGCTCAGAGTATCCGCAGTCAAATGGCTAGGCAGAACATGCAGTTCAAAGTGCAAAACAGCTACTAGAGAAGTCAAAATGAGATAATAGTGATATTTTCTTGAATATCTTGAATCTTAGAAATGTTCTTGATAAACATCTTGGCTCACCTGCTCAGGGATTTCTGTCGAGACAAACCAGAACCACATTGAACCAACAATTGACTACTGATTGCTAATGTGTTAAAAAAAAAAACAATATGTTGAAGCGTTTAACCTGGAAGTCCTACTACGATAAGACCAGCAAACTGCTCAATCCATTATGAGAAGAGGTAAGGATGCAAACATCCAAAGGTTATGATCGGATTGGAGTCATGAAGAATATTTGCCCAGAGCCAAGACCGTACATTGTGGAATCAGAAGGAGCAGAGTTTAGGCAGAATCGGAAGCATTTAATACTGGTGTCCGAGGCTATACCACAGCACATGGCCTGTGAGAGAGGCACTCTATCTCAGAGTGAGTTGTCCGGTGTTCCAATTCCAGAGGAAGTTCCAGAGAATATTCCCATTCCTGTAAAGAATCCTGAAGTTCCTATTAAGAGTTGTTCATCGAAGACTGTCTGTCTGTTGCTAAATTCAGTTCAGATTATGTTACTAGATTTGGTCGTATCTCCAGACCATGTAATAGATAGACGGCAACTTGGACATGAACATTGTCTGTGTTTCTAATGTCTATAATAATGCATGTGTCACTCCAATGTTGTTTTTTTTTTTTTAGTAAGGGAAATCTTTAGGAGAGGGAGGATGTAGATCAATGTATGTGTATATACCTTGCTATCACAATGAACAATACATGCTGGCGGGATAGGTTCCTGACCCAGAGACTCCCCAGACTCTGGAATAGACTGCCCATGCATGTCAAGCAGAGCGCCTCTTTGGTCCTCTTCAAAAGGAACCTTGATGATTGGATAGGAGATAGGAAATTCACCCCAGGGATCACATCAGTTGCCCTGCTAGACAGGGGCCCAGGGAAGTAAATACTGTGGGAAGAAATAGCCAGGGAATTGTTATGGTTAGGCTTGTATAGACCCTAGGACCGATAGCCTAGTACCAACCTATGAACCTAAATCTACTGGAGACACTCACCATTAAACCAAATACACTATTCATGAGAGACTTAACTACCCCTTTATAGATTGATAAACATAGACTGCCTCAAACTTCCTGGACTTTGTTAACACAAATATCATTGACCAGATAGTGCTCACACCCACCAGAGATTCTAACATACTGGACCTGGTACTTACAAATATGGTTAATGCTGGATCCCCCAGTGTCACATCCTCAGTGGTTAGATCAGTCCACAAGGCTGTCTCCTTTGAAATAAAAATCAACTTGGTAACCACAGAAAACCCTATAACCGATAGAAGCTATTCCAAAGCAAACTACATCCAAATAAGCAATAGGTTGTCAAAATTCAGTGCCCGTCCTAATCATGAGTTCACAGCAACCTATGCAGAATTGCTTACAAAGAACCCATACAACCATGTAAATAAGTCCAAAACAAACTCTAAAGGTGAACCGTACTGGTAGAATTCTAACCTTAATAGCATATATAACAAAAGGAAAAAAGTCATAACTATAATTAGGGAAAGCAACTCTCATAATGATAAGAGCTCTCTAATTATAATGTCAAGATAGCCTCAAAGGCTAAAGACAACCACAGGGCCTTCTACAGTTATGTCCATAATCTCAAAGGCAGCTTACAGAGGTGTGCTGAACTGGTGGTCAGTGGTGCTAACTTCACTGAGCAGAACAACATAGTGAATCTGTTGTCTGACAATTTCAGCTCAAATTTCATCTTCTACTTCCTCCCTGCTTCCACCCATGAAATACCTACTAACATACCCCCCCCCCCCCAACTATTAGCAGGGAGGAAGTCCTGGCGGTACTCGCTAAGATTAAAAAAAAAACATTTCAGTGGGTCTGGACAATATCCCAGGATACTTTCTAAACAACTTGAAAGATGACCGATCAGAACCAGATGAGTCACTTTTTAACTACAGCCTCAAAACAGGCTTTGTACCTTGAGAATGATGTACTGCAGCAGTTATCCAACTTCACAAAGGTGACCATGGAAACTTCAGACCCATTAGTCTGACTAATCTAATATGCAAAGCCATGGAATGAATTATCATGAAAATGATCAACAAAGACATAGGCAGCCTTTAGACAATGTACCAAACCTAGTTTGGCTATGTCAAGGGAAGGTCATGCCTACTAAACTTAGTAGACTTCTTTAAGAAGATCACCAAGGCAATGAATGAAGGGGTGCATACTACCTACATGGATCTGTCTAAGGTGTTCGATACAATACCTCATGCAGATATAGTTGACAAACTCAAAGAACTGGGCATAAACCCCTGCATAACTCGCTAGATTACCAGCTGGCTCAGAGACAGGACCCAAGAAGTCAGAATTGGTGAGACCACCTTCACTAAGAGACCAGTCACCAGCAGAGTAACTCAGGGCTCCATGCTGGGACCAGTTCTATTTGGCATCTACTTCTTGGAGGTAAAGGCTAATGTCAAGGACCTTTGGCTGACCAAGTTCACAGATGACTGCAAATTGGGAGGTATCATATTTCCCCCATGACACAAACACCTTACAAGAGGGTCTAACATAGATAACTGGGTGGTACTAATGTCATGAAGAAAAACTCAATACCAAGAATTGCATTATAGTCCTTTTTGGGAAAATGGCCACCCAGGCTAATTACTCCACTGATAAGGCACCCATAAGAATTGACCCAGTAGTCAGGAATATGGGAACATATGTAGACAGTAATCTCGCTTTTGTCCAACATGTGGTCAAGTCAGTGAGAAAATCATTTTAAGTTGCCCAACTTATAAGTAAGGGCATGGCAACTGGGTCCAATAAAGTCACGTCACTTTATTTGGCCCTTATCAGACCCATCATTGAGTATAATGCCCCGCTAACATGTAGGGTTCATATTAGAATGACGAAAACGCATTTTATTGAATGCGTTTTCGTTGACACATGTAGGGCGAACAGGCAAAACAGCGAAACGGCTGTTCAGCAAATTCTTTCCCTGGGAAAGAAGTCGCTTGACCGCTTCGTTGCTTTGCTTGTTCTGAAGTGTAGTGTGGTTCCTTGTCCAGTATAGCTCCTGAGCATGATTATGCAACAGTTACTGACCTTAGGGTTAGGGTGCTGGTTAAGGTAAGTGCATATGTATGAAAGTGTTTACTGTTTTTTATTTTGCATTAGATGTATAGTTGAGTTATGTGTGTATGTTGTTTTCAGCTGTTTACTTTTGTTTTGGGGGGTAGGATTAGGCTTAAGGTAAGTGTGTATGTGTTTGGAACTGTTTATGTAAATGTGCGAGAGTTACTGACCTTAGGGTTAGGGTGCGGGTTAAGGTAAGTGCATATGTTTTAAAATGTTTACTGTTTTTTTTCATTAAATGTATGGTTGGGTTACGTGCATATGTGTCTTTAGTTGTTTACTGTATTTTGGGGGGGTATAATTAGGGTTAGGCTATGTGTGTATGTGTTTGGAAGTGTTTAATGTTTTTTTTTTGGGGTTGGAACAGCGATTTCTTTCCCTAGGAATATGTGTCGATGAAACATCGTTCGCTGTTTTCAGCATTCTGTGTTTTAATATGAACCCGGCATGTACATAACCAGAAGTATTCAACAGCTGGAATGGTCACAAAGGTTCCTTACCAGAAGAATCCAGGGTCTAAACACATTGTCTTATATGAATCACCTTCAAGTTCTATTTCTATATTCTGTCTTCTACAGGTTACTGAGGGCCTATGTATGTCTGACGTACAAGCCATCCTCAGATCCAGCTCTGATGGACCTCTTGCACATCTGAAACATGAACAGCATTAGAACTATTAGAGCCAAGGATTTAAATTTTGCTTGCAACATAAACAAAGACATGTTAGCGAGAAAGATATATATCTCAGAGGATCCCCATGCTCTGCAATAGGCTCCCCATCCATGTGGGGCAGTGTCCATCCCTAACCCCATTCAAGCGTAACATTGACCAATAGATGATAAATCAGAAATTCACCCTGTGTCTAGCCACCACATCTCTGCTGGACAGAGATAGTAACTATGCCCAAACCACCATACCGCCCTCCTAATAAATGCCCATGATACAATAAGACACAATTGGGTTGAGTTGCACAGCTAGGCTTATAAAGGCCCCAGTAGTAGCCTATTATATACCTATGAACCTAAAACAACAGGTCCAAGGGTAGATCTTTGCAGCACTCCTGACTTGCCTAAATAGCATTCTGGTACTGTTAGCAAATTAACTTCTCATATGTCCTACAGCATCTACACTGAAACAAAGAACAGCAAGAGTCTATTTAGGAAGGATATGGTCTTCTGTATCAGATCACTTGAAGAAATTTTGAAAACATGGAGTATCATGTTAACCCATAGCCTGGTACTTGATTTAGTCCACAAAACTCACTGTAGCTGAACTCATGTTAAGACCTCTGTAAATTTATTCAACCTTTTCCTGCAAACTCTTTCTCACAAACACTGTAACAGAGTACACACCTAACATTTCATTATAGGTTGGGACTATGCCATTAACAAATCGGTTTCACTGCCTTTTATTTTAGAGAGCATTTTTTTTTATTCTGGCCGATGGTGTTGGAAAAATGTTGAGTACAGTTGTTCTGCCATTGTTATTGTCAATAACATCCCATTATTGTAAGGCAATAGTGTGTCATTTAATTAGTAAATGCTAAAAGGTAGTCTCTAAACTTACTAGCAGCATTTTAGTTTGGATGCTGAATAATACGTC
This sequence comes from Protopterus annectens, assembly GCF_019279795.1. Taxonomy (NCBI): domain Eukaryota; kingdom Metazoa; phylum Chordata; order Ceratodontiformes; family Protopteridae; genus Protopterus; species Protopterus annectens. The sequence goes on from NC_056733.1 coordinate 1,453,250,207, forward strand.
ATCACAGGTATGTTCCTCCAAACATTTCTTTAACAGACTTTTAGAATTTAGTTGGACTAAAAAACTTATTTTCTTGTAGGGATTTATAATATTATTTACTCAGTTTTGATTTTGTCTGACATTTATTCTTCAAACTTCAATAACTATTTTTATTATTATTTTAATTGGAAGATTTTTACAGTTTCCATATTCTGTTTTTTCATTAGTTAGGTACTTTGGCTTTTATTAAGCTAAGGTATCCATTTTTCTCTGCATCGAACCACCTTAGCAGAAGCACACATTTAAGAAGATATGGCATTAAAAAGCTTGACTGCATCATCCAGCCTAAGGGTGCAATACAAGACTCTCCAGTCTAAACTTCATCACCCTGTAAGTGTGAGATTTAAGACTCTCCAGTCTGAAGTTCCTTATTCTGGATCAGATACAAAGTGATTTTTGCTCCTAATTGTCTTCTGTTCAGCTTTACAGTTTATGTAGGTATTTTTCAGACAGCATATAAAGGCATAATAGTAACTTAACTGGTTTGCTAAAATGTCCTAAGATTGTCAGTGTTCATATTTAGTATCCAATGTTGTGCATTCTAAGCATGTGCACTATTATCACTTTGAGCTGGTATGCCTTTTGTAATTTAATTCACACTTATGGAACTGGTTAGTGACACAGCATGCATGGAAGTACTGCAGCTTTTACTTATTCCAAGGTGCTATGGAAGAAGGAAGCCAGAACTGTTCCAGAGGCCTTTTATTTACTAGGAGACATAAGTTTCAAGGAGTTTGGATAGTGAAAATGAAATAGGTATTGGTCTGTAGTTTCAGAAAGAAAACGATTCTCTGTGTTTAATTAGATGAATTACCAAGGCTCATTTGCATAAATAAGGTAACACCCCCCCCCCCCAGATGGTTGAAGACATGAGAAGCATCATGACATGCCTGGTACCTGCACAGAAGAGATGCCTGCAGCCATTTTGCAATAACTAAAACACATTTGGTTCCCATCACAAATGCAGCTGTCATCTTCACTCATTAAAATCTTCAGCTAGACCCAATACTAGAATCTAGAACCTAGACATACTGAAATTTAAATCTATACTGATTACAGTGTATTTGTCCTCCCAATAATTTTTCTAGAAACACGACTATACATCCATATCTGGCTCTCCTACAGAAAAGTTCTAATTGGCCTAATGTTAAAAATTCATAAATTACCCCTGGAAATCTTACACCTACTCTTATCTGTCTATGCTGTTTAATCAGGCACTACAAACACAATACAGATACAATACAGGGCTCTTTCTGAGGCCCTTTCTTGTTTGATGTAGCGGTAACCATACTCTCAGTAGAAATAAGCAGATTTAAATGCCTGCAGCAACATGTTAGAGCTTATTTCTGTAATTTCTACAGCAGAAATGTAATAAGACAATCAAATAAGTTATTTAGAAGTATAACATTTTTTAAAATCATCCATAGCTGCACATGTATGAATGTATATCTTATGGATAGTCTCAGGGGCTAGGTTCCTTGTTGTATATAACAGCAAGATGGCATGCCTGCAACATATATATATATATATATATATACAGTTACAGAGACCCAAGCATCAAACTATTAGTAAGTGAACACTTCCCGGATGGCAGTGGTTGCTCATGAGGTCACTAAAGGATTCAGCTGTGACTCAAAAGTGTGGATGGAATGCAAGCAATACTGTTTATCCATTTTGTAGCTGTTATGATGGACTTCATAACAGGCATCCATGTTATCTGCCACTTAAGTATTTAATTTTATATATATATATATATATATATATATATATATATATATATATATATATATATATATATATATATATATATATATATATATATATATATATATATATATATATATATATATATATATATATATATATACATATACATATAGATACATCTATATATCTATCTATCTATATATATATATATATATATATATATATATATATATATATATATATATGTATATATGTATATATAAATATATATATATACACACACACACACACACACACACACACACACGCACGCACGCACGCACGCACACACACACACACACACACACACACACACACACACACACACAAACACACACACACACATTATTGTGCATGTATACATACATAAATACTTTTGATTGAATATGTGCTCTGAATTATTACTGGGTAAGTATTTTCTTATTCCATCTCTGCCACTCCATCTTCATTGACCAGACCTATCATTGAGCAGGATTTACTGCCGTACATGGGATATCTAAAACCATCGTTTGCTTAGATCCTGTCAACATGAACACTTGTTCACTGCTGAGAAGCTTCTCATTTACAGCTGACATTCCTCCCCTACTTTGAATATGATGTATGATTATACAACATGCCACTAACTGTTTTAGAAAATATATGAGGACATGGAAAATGTCCCAACATCTTAGGAGAAAATAGTTTTATAACCATCCTTTTAATATTGCAAAACACACAATACTGTATCTAAAGCACCTTTATATACTTCACAAAAGCAGAAACAAGATAAAATTGTATAGCAGCAAAACTTTATTTTGTTAAATTGCAAGAAAACAAAAAGTCAGCTACTACTTAAAACAATGCCAGTGTACAAATTAAACAATAAAACCCTGGCAAATTCAATAAACAGGAACAATTTACTTAAAACATCTAAAAACAACATGAATTCCTTTGCTTTGCTTTGCTTTGTCTGATACAGGAGTTTGTCCTGCCAAATTTTAAATTTCGCTAGCAAATGTCAAATTTGAGGATCTTAAAGCATGGTAGCCTTGTTTGTATATACTATATAAACAATCTGTGTGCCTCTCCAGTTTGTGAATGTTCTCTAATTATTCTATGTAGCACTACTGCTTTGTGTTTACTGCACTAAAGCATTGCCTGCTACTTCTGTTTACAGATTCTGCAGAACTAGTTTGTGTACCCTCCTGCTTTGGTTATAATATAAAAGACTTTGCATACCATCTTTCTGTCACATATAACTATTTTACAGGCAGTTTCTGCTTTATATTCTGTATAGAAATGCTTTGCATAGTATTCCTTTTTCATATGTTGTGCAGAGAAGCTCTGTGTGATACTTGTTTGTTCACCCTGTGAAAATGCTCTGTGAACTTTGTTTTGTTTTATAAACAATGAATACATTTTCTTTGCATCACTCCCACTTTGTATGTACAGTATAAATGCTTTGTGCAATATTCCTGCTTTGTTTATCTTGAAAAATTCTTAGCACCCATTCTATCCATTCTTGTTTTGATGAATTCTATGGGTAGCTCTCCTTTTGTGTATATATACTTTGGGTAAATGATCTGAGCAGCATTCCTCCTGCATGTGTGCTATAAATGCTGTATTATACAATGACCCCCAATTAATATTCCAAAACATGCATGCTGATTGGCCAGCGTGCCTGTTGTAAATCTGACTTATACTAATGGAAAAAGGTCCAGTCTCCCGCACTTTTTCCAAGAGTCCACGGTTGTGGTGCTGCGGTAGCGTTGTCACCTCACAGTAAGACACTGTCTGGTTCGATTCTCAGCTAGAGCGTCTTCTGCATGGAGACATGCGTAAATGGGTGTACCTTCATTGAAGGTTGTGCGTCAGGGCTGGTAACTCAGCACGTAAAATCAACTACCAATTATTAGCAGACCGGAGTTCCGCTGTGGCGACCCCTAACCTGGAAAAAGCCGAAAGACACAACAACTTAGCAAAGAAGTACAGAAGAGCTCCATTGCTGTAATCTCGCTATGTTAAATGAGTTTAACATAGTGAGATATCTTATAAAAAAGCAACGGAGATCTTCCTTTCTCCATTGCTTTTTTTAAAGATATCTCGCTATGTTAAACTTGTTTAACATAGCGAACTTATGAAAAAATAAAAAACAGTCAACAGAGAAAAATCGATACATAGCGAGACAGCTTTAAAAAAGGAAACAGAGATCTTCCTTTGTCCGTTGCTTTTTTTTATAGATCTCTCACTATGTTAAACTCATTTAACATAGCGAGTCAGCTTTAAAAAAACAGTGGAGATCTTCCTTTCTCCGTTGCTTCCTCTACACACAGCTCTGATGTACTGTGTAAGCATATGCATGCGCAGTACATCAGAACTGCCCCAGGATACTGGACAGCTGCAGAAGGGAAGCACGGAGGCATTATACAATGCCATTATTTAAGAAAAGTAATCATTTTCTTTCTTAAATAATGTCCTTGTGTAATAGCAATAACCCACGCCTGGGTGTGGGTAATGCTGGATTTACCCACAGTTGTCTTTGTTTGGAAGCCCTCATGACCAAACCACACCAACCGTGGGTAAATCCTGCATTACCCACACCCAGGCATGGGTTATTGCTTAATTAACCATTTCTGCATTGTACAAGTGCAGTGTGTAGAACACATGTTGTATGCACTAAAAATTGTACCAGATACTGACCGTTTCATATATGTGGTGTCAACGCTCTGTGCTTTAGGAATTTTTGTGTACAATATAAAAATGTTCATTTATAACACTTCTGCTTTATACATAACCTCCAGTATCACCTGTTGTGTAGTCTAGGTTATTTAGGTTGTGTGTGTTACAGCTTTGATTATTTTTCTGATGTATGCAGACTGCATAACTGCTTTGTTTATTGTTGCTATTCAAAGTACACTGCATAAATGACATGTATATCTATATCTGAGTTTCACTTTACAGTGCATCAACTTTGGTTCAATTCCCAGTTCAGATTTTTCATCCAATAAGTACTGCTTTATGATTTCCTTTAGATGGCTACAGACAGTGGTATTGTTGCATGTTCATGCCTCTATACACTTTTTGATAAACTTGTTTACAATTACAGAGTTATCTTTTTTTCTTCTACTGTGCCTGCACTCACCTGATTATGTATCTTCTGCAAGATGTCTGAGAAAAAGGAGCTCATTGAGACTGTCAGGTCAATATAGATCCATACATACATACATATGGACATTCATGCATACAAACACACAACTGTAATACCTCAGTGTCTTGGACATTATTGGATATGTATACACCCAGAGATGAATGCATTCTCCAGCCCAGTATAATAACCTCCCAAAGTGGTGTAATGATTGCCCACATTCAATGTTTGGAGATAAGTTCCAACCGTGGCCTGATGAAAAGATTTGTACTCTCACTTGGTACACCTCACCATCTTGGGTGACACACGATATGCTCCTTAATACGGGATCAGATTATGCTAACAGCCAAGGTTTCAAAACCATACGGATTTCTGTAGTGTCAGTATCCCTGAACCTGCCCAGTTAGTGAGGCTGTTGTGTAAAGTCTGGATGTACAGTACTGATTTCTTCAGTATCCCTGAACCTGCCCAGTTAGTGAGGCTGTTGTGTAAAGTCTGGATGTACAGTACTGATTTCTTCAGTATCCCTGGGCCTGCCCAGTTAGTGAGGCTGTTGTGTAAAGTCTGGATGTACAGTACTGATTTCTGTAGTATCCCTGGGCCTGCCCAGTTAGTGAGGCTGTTGTGTAAAGTCTGGATGTGCAGTACTGATTTTTTCAGTATCCCTGGACCTGCCCAGTTAGTGAGGCTGTTGTGTAAAGTCTGGATGTACAGTACTGATTTCTTCAGTATCCCTGAACCTGCCCAGTTAGTGAGACTGTTGTGTAAAGTCTGGATGTACAGTACTGATTTCTTCAGTATCCCTGGGCCTGCCCAGTTAGTGAGGCTGTTGTGTAAAGTCTGGATGTACAGTACTGATTTCTTCAGTATCCCTGAACCTGCCCAGTTAGTGAGGCTGTTTTGTAAAGTCTGGATGTACAGTACTGATTTCTGTAGTATCCCTGGGCCTGCCCAGTTAGTGAGGCTGTTGTGTAAAGTCTGGATGTACAGTACTGATTTCTGTAGTATCCCTGGGCCTGCCCAGTTAGTGAGGCTGTTGTGTAAAGTCTGGATGTACAGTACTGATTTCTTCAGTATCCCTGAACCTGCCCAGTTAGTGAGGCTGTTGTGTAAAGTCTGGATGTACAGTACTGATTTCTTCAGTATCCCTGGGCCTGCCCAGTTAGTGAGGCTGTTGTGTAAAGTCTGGATGTACAGTACTGATTTCTTCAGTATCCCTGAACCTGCCCAGTTAGTGAGACTGTTGTGTAAAGTCTGGATGTACAGTACTGATTTCTTCAGTATCCCTGGGCCTGCCCAGTTAGTGAGGCTGTTGTGTAAAGTCTGGATGTACAGTACTGATTTCTTCAGTATTGTCTTCTGCATTGTTTAACAACAATAATCTGCAGTATCTATGTATCATGTTAATGTTCATTATTTAGACTTCCCAGTGAGGGAAGACCTCAGTATCTCATTAGGAATCCTGGTCTGCAAACTTAAATGAATTAAAAATAAAAATACTAGGAAAATGTAAAAAAAAAAGGTCAGTGAAGCAGCATGCTAATATAGATAAGGGGTACTGAAAACGTTTGCCAACATTCCAAAGTCAAAACCAGGAAGATCTCAGAAACCGATAATTATTCTCAAGTACGCAACACTGCTAATTCGTAAAACATTTGGTGACATTGCTTTTAGTTTGTACAATTACTAGCTATGGCCAATGCGGAAAAATATATTACATATAAAAAGTATTCATTTGTTTATTGTTCATAACAAATGTAGTGTAGCTATGATGTCCAGCTATTGAAGAAAGAACATTAACGAAAATGGGACCAGCCAGCAATCACCTACTTACTGTACTTCAGTAAGGAACCTGCAAACACTGATTGGCTTTAATAGTAAAGAAAAAGAACATCTTCATGAAAAATCCTTTGTCATTTGCTAGGATTCAGAAAACTTAGCCACACTGCAGTAAGTGATTTTGCACTACCATCTGCCATGTACATAGTGAATATGCAATTCAGAACCACATGCGCCATGAGTGGTGCATGCCAAGCAACTAAACTGACTGTGGTATATGTTAATGGCCATATAATCAGATGGTAATGAACAATGTTTGTAAAATGAGTGCTGCCGTGTATGTAAATGAGATGATGGTGGAGCAAATGTGAAATGTATAAAGTATGCGACACGAAGTTCTAACATAAGTGTTAATAAACACAGATAAATCCTTGTGTTCTATATAGTGAAATGTGGCAAGTGTAGTAGTTTATAAGACAGTGTGTAGGATTAGACCAGCCTTTTGAAGCAGGATTTCAGTTATTTCCACTGCCCAACCTGGCGTATACAGGTTGCTGAGGTTTGCTGGAAAGAGATGAGGGGTTCAGGATGAACCTCTCTTCTGTTCCTCCTTCCCCTTTTTGGTTGTGAGGTGAGCTGAGGTACACTGTCTCACAATTTGGGCTTGTCTGTCTTGTAGGGTGAACTGTCAGCACTGCCCATAATGTTGTAATGTTATATAGGTGTGTTAACATGTAATAAAATGTTTAATATTTAATCTGTTTTATGAAATGTATCAGAAGTTCAAATACTTGGGATGTAATATTCATGTGTTTCATTAATAAACTGGTTGCAAAGGCACATGTGGTGTGTTTTTTGGCTCAAGGTACTTGGACAAAATCACATTGTTGTATTTGCACTGTATGTAATGAAAATTTTTCTCTATGAAAAGTTATAGCATATGATACTTTTAGGAATGGGCAGTAGTGCTGTGGTTTGCATGTCACATAGTCTAACTTGTAGCATATGGCAAATTGCAAAAAAAGCAGTTTAACTCAGAACTCTTTCTAGCTGAACTAAAACAATGTAATTGGTCTCCACTAAAACTTCTTCCCCTTAATGAAGCAGTAGAATTCTTCAATTCCACATTCTTATCCATCCTAGACCATCATGCACCTCTACGTACTATTAGAACCAAAGCTAAACCAGCCCTCTGGCTCACCAATGACACTAGGCAAAAAATCATTCTTAGAAATAAATCCTGGGCAAAATGGCATGCTACTAGGAATCTGACTGACCGCCAGACCTTCAGAGAACTTAGAAACAGTACAAAAAAGGCCATTGTGACAGACAAAAAGAACTATTTTCTCCTGTTTCAGCAAACCTCAAATAAGCAACTTAAACAATTCTGGACTAGTATTAACAATCTTCTTTCCCCAGGCCAATCTATTACCCCCAACCCACTAGGCTCCAATCCTGAACATCCCTCACAAACAGCTAATGCCTTTAACTCATTCTTTACAAGTGCTATCCAAATTCTAGCTAGTCACCTATCCCCCAACACTTCTAACCTGCTAACATCTTCTACTACTCCACCTCCTTCTTTTCATTTTGAACCAATTCCTACCTCCTTCATCTTCTCACTTCTTCATAAACTAAAACCTACCACCCCTTCGGCTGACAGACTCCCTGCTGAGTTCCTTCAAATAGGCGCCAAAGCTATCACCTATCCCATCTCTATACTTTTAAATAGATCTATAATTGAAGGAACTGTTCCTTCTATCTGGAAAATATCTCATATTATTCCACTCCACAAAGGTGGGAACTCCAATGACTTCTCTAACTACCGTCCGATAGCACTCCTATCCCCTCTCGCAAAAATATTGGAAAAATGCATACATAAACAACTACTAAACCACCTTCTCCAAAACAACCTACTTGCCTCCTGTCAGCATGGATTCAGACCTTCCCACAGCACCACCACTGCATTGCTCTCCTTCACTAACTCCATTAACTATAACCACAATAACAATAGACTATCATCTGCACTCTTCATTGACTTATCTAAAGCTTTCGATATGGTCAATCACCAACTTCTTCTGCACATTCTTACTTCTCTCTCACTTGATCCTCCTTCTATAACCTGGTTCACATCTTACTTAGATAACCGACAACAAGCAGTTCTCTGGAAAAAATCTCTATCTGATCACCTTCCTATCTCTGTAGGGGTTCCTCAAGGCTCTATCCTAGGCCCCCTACTATTTTCCATTTTTATTAATGACCTTCAAACAGCTATCCCAAACACTACCTGCATTCAATATGCTGACGACTCTACAATAATCTGTACAGCCACCTCTCAAACTGAACTCCAGTCTATTACCCAAAAAGCTTTTAACACCGTTGAACAATGGTTCTCTCAACGCTGCCTGCTCCTTAACCCTAAGAAAACTAAACTGCTACTCTTCTCACCAAGCCGAAAGTCTACCCCTATTCATTTCACTCTCACTACCAACAATGGTACTCTTATCTCTCCGGATCTAACCACTAAGCTATTAGGAATAACTATTGACAACAATCTCAACTTTGATTCTCACATCAACAATACAATAAAATTAGTTAACAAAAAAATAGGTTCGCTATATAGAATCAAACCCTTCCTCACTCCACTAGCTAGGACCACAATAGCTAGAACGCACCTAATCTCTACTCTACTCTATGCCTCACCTATATTTACCAATCTCTCTAAAAATAACCTCAATAAACTAATAACATCCTATAATAATATGGCTAGATTTGCTACAGGATCCCCCTTCAGAACCCATCACTGCCTGAACCTAAAACAACTAGGATGGCTCGAACTCCCTAACCACCTCAAACTCCAACAGCTTACTATAGTGCACAAGACCCTTTACCAACCTAACAAAACCCCAATACTTACCAGTCTCATTATACCATACAATAACCTGAGACACCTATGCTCTTCAAACAAACTTTTGATTAATACTACTAAAACTAACACTGTAGCAGGTGATTCACTGTTCTCCAATGCGGTTGGAAAAATATGGAATAAAATACCCACTGAGATCACATCTGTCACGTCTCTCCCACTGTTTAAAAAGAATCTAAAACTTTATTTCAATAATCACTGGCTATGCTCTTGTACTAACCCAGACTAACCCTGTCTCCTCTTTCTTTTCTCTTTCTCTTTCCCTTCTCTTTTCATTTCTACTCTCCCTATAACACTAATACCTTTCCCTACTCACCTTAAAGCATTTTTAGCAAACTTTATGTTATATTTATTGTAATTACTATGTATGACTTTACTATGTATGGTTTTACCTGTTTCATGCTACTATAATCATTGTTTAACGATTATATAAACCTATAATAAATACTGGAGCTTTTCTCCCTGGGCCTCTACTGAAAATGGACATATATCCAGCTAGACTAGCCCAGTCAACAAATGTAAAATAAAAAAAAAATAAAAAATTCATGATAGCTAGCAACATATGCCTGAGTTAATTATGGGTATCCTGATAAACTTAATGTATTCTTCTTGGTGTCAGAAGTAAACATATTTATTCATACACACGTTTTTGAGCAGCCTATTTTGTGAAATATAACTCAGTCTGAAATGTATTTTTTCCATATTAGTCATCAGTACATGATATTTCAGAGATGCTGACTGTTTTAGAAATACACTTGCTAAAAAAGTGACAACAAGTGATTGATGAGAGCAAATAGCACTAGTCAGAAACCAAATGTTTTAACTTTTTCTCATAGTTGTTTTGTATCAGTTATATGCTCGGCTTAATGTTGAAAGACTGAATACATATTAAGTTGAGAAAACAAATGTATAACAGAATGCATTAACCATAATCTTGAAAAAGTGAAGTGCTAAGAAAGATGCATACAGTGCATATAATGTAGTGGCCACAGTGATACTAACATAAATAAAGCAAAGGGTGAAAAAACCGTGCTGTATATCTTAAAACACAACAACACAAAAGAAGACATGTTAGCATATATATAGTGCTGAGATATCCATAAAGTATAACAGGTAGAAATGTGTTTCAGTTTAACCATGCATTTGATTAGTGAATATTATTATTATTATTAAGATTTCTCTTTACCAGTTAAACTGACAGTTACTGTAAGTTCCAGGGTGTTAAAGGAAGGCACACCTGACATTATCATATGAAGCATCTCTCTGCAATTAATATGCGTAAAACATTTTACCATGCATAAGAGGCTAAACATATAACTAAAATGCATATGAGCATGATTGAAAGGACATATACAGAGACTTTTTCAAGCAGTGAAGAATTTGATGAAAAAAGTGCTCGAGCCGCAGCTAAGAGGTTTGTTATCTCAGTGGTATGTACTATAAGAATACTCCATTGCAGATACTCCCACCTGATATCTGTTGATGAGGAAAAAGGTGAAGAGTAAAGTACACCTTTCAGTTTCTTTGTTGGTGGCACAGAATCATGATAAAATTAGCGAAATGTTGGAAAAGAATATGCAGTAACAAGAGTACTATTATGCTAATGAACTTGCTGCATATCAGTAAATCAAACCAGACTTGGGCTACCTCTTCCAGCACCCTAAATATGGCCTACAACTTAAATAGGACATGCTGGCGGGACAGATTTATCTCCCAGCAACTGCTGCATCTTTGGAACAGACTACCAATTCATGTGAAACAGAGCACCTCTATGACACTCCAAGAGGAACCTGGAAAATGGATGGGGCACCATAAATTCTTACTGGGGATAGTGCCCACAACCCTCCTGCACAAGGGCAGTCATCACTAAATGCAATCTTGGGTATTGACTGCCATTTTCATGATATTACATTGGAATGAAATGACTAGGTGTAAAATGACCTCCAGGTTGAGAGCCTAGTGATCTTCTCTGATCCTATGTGTGAAAGACTCATAGGTTCATAGGATTATACTAGGCTATTGACCCAGAGGCCCTTATAAGCATAGCCAAGAAATTCACCCATGTTCCCTCAAAGTCAGCACCTGTTTCCCCTGTCCAGCAGGGACACAGGTGGGATCCCAGTGGAGTATTTTCTGGTTCCCATAAAGTCATCTGCTTGACGTGGATTTTCTGGGGTGAATCACTACAGATTTATGGGATGAAAATATATTGTTTCGTACCATCTATGTAATAGATCTTTTCACCTGTATACATAAGGAGAAGGCTTGAATGTGTTCAATGACGTGCTGATTTTAAATCAATCATGAAGTAATTATCAAATTTTGTTGATAATGAACATGATGGTTTGGTGTTGTCCAACAATTTTATTTATTTCAAGGGAGAAACATACAAACAAGTGCAGGAAGTGGCTATGGGGGCTTCCTGTGTCCCCACCTATGACAATTTAGTCATGTGGGCATGGGAGATACAACATTTGGTTTACTTCCAGATTTTGTTCCAACTGAAAGTTGTATCTAAAATTCCCGAATGATATATTCATTTTATAGAATGGGTGAGAGGGATCGATACATGCCTTTTTGGAATACATGAATGACACCACTGGTTTTCTAAGGTTTACTTATAACTTTCATTCTGAATATATACATTACCTGGACACTACTATTACCAAGACTAATGTAGGTTTTAAATCGTTATATACAGGAAACCCACTTTTTACAGCATGTATTTGTATTGCATTAGTTGCCACCCCTTTCACTTGAAAAGGGACTTGGTTGAAGGGCAATTTGTAAGAATAGCCCATATGATATCTAAAAAGGATATATTTTAGAAGGAAGCTAACAACTTGGAATAAATGTTTTTCCATAGAAGGTATCCACTAAAATATCAAGGAAGAAGTCTTACACTACTGGAGGATAAAATATAAACCTCTTTTAGGACAAGGACTACTTAGGGATCAAGCAACTAATACAGATGAGACAGATATAAAATGTCAACATTTTGAGAAAGCCCTAGTGTTACCACATTGCACAGGTTCTAAGAAAATGTGAGATATGTTTGTTGAAAACTGGACTATTTTTAAGATAAATAACCAAGTACATAATCTTTTAGGGGACTGCCCTCAATTTGTATACAAAGCTATATTGAACTTGAAAGATATGTTGAAAAAGAAACAGATGGGATGGGTGACACCCCTGTTAACAAAAGCACAGGTAAATGCAGTTCATGTAGTCAGTGTAAACACACTTGTAAGGAAATGTTATTGGTTTTAGAAGATATTCACAAATCTAAGATTATTCCTAAAAAGGCAATTGTAATAGCAAGGGCATAGTATATTTAGATAAACGTATTTCCTCCCCAGCTTTTTACATAGGTAAAACTGAAAGGAGTTTTAAAAAACAAGGTAACATGTCTATGATATGTTTACTGGGAAAGTCCAACTGGACACAAATCCTTTTTCTGCGGAGGCCCAGGTAGGAAAAACTCCACTTGAACAAAACTATATAAAATACAGCTTAATGCACATTATAGACTTACATTAAAAATACATATAGAAGGTGAATAGGTACATTAGCTTTAAGGTAACATAGTATGTACACATACAGGTAACTCAGCATGTGATTGAGAGTACATGTAAAAATTAGTAAAACTATCTTATGTCAGGCAACCAAGTACGGCTGAGCTATAAATCATGTTCATTCCTAGGAGGTATAATGGTATAACTTAAAGTACAGAGCTACATTTTGAGATAACAGTAAGATAGTAGTAGAGCTATTGAGAGTGAGTATATGGATAAGAGAGGGATAAGCTATCACAAAACAAAATTTGAATAATGCTTTATATAAGCATTCCTTGGTTGTAACCAATTTCAAAAAATTACTTTTTGTTATCTTGGCTATTATGCCCATGAACTCAAGGGGAGGGGCATGGGAAACCAGGGTTGAATATAGGGAACTTTTTTGACAGCTTTAAGTAAGTGCAAATTCCCCCCCTGGTTTAAATGACATGCTATCTATAAATCCAGTGTTAAAATTGAGAGCTGCTAAATTATGATTATGTTAGACTATGCTTTCTGGTGCTTTTCAGCTGAATTTTTTTAACCCTCATGTTTTTAAGTTTAAAGCTTTTATTCCTTGTAATGCATTAGTTAATTTGTGATTTTATTCAATAGGACTTTTTATAAAGACGGATTATATTGTGTTATTAACATTCACTAACATTTTATATGTGGCAATACTAAAAACATGAATTGCATTTCAACATGAGGAATCATGTCTGCCTTATGTGTTCCTTTTCCTGGAATACAAGTATTTTTTTTTCTTTCCTATAGCAGTTCTTCATATTTTATTGGTTTTATCCTATTCTCATATTCATAGGTGTTATCATAGATCAGTTTTGGAGTGAGTGAACTTTGTATTACAGTATTACTTTTGTTAATAAGGTTTGAGATCTCCCTACCAGCTATGATTTATTTCAGCCTTGGACCCTTGAGTCAAATTTCAAATGCGTTATTTTGAGGTATCATTATTAGTGCTGGTTTACGTGATGTTGATCTTGTATGTATATATATATATATAAATATATCATATTATTTGCACCTTGTATATTATTATTAGATTATATTTTATTTCCAATACAATGGACTGATCTGCTTTTAAAATTGTATATAGTAACTATTTTTCATTGGTGAGTTTTTTAAAAAGCAAGCAGGACAAGATTAGGATTTCTAATTGACAATGTAATAAACCCTTTCCATTGGATTACAATTTAATTGGTAGTTAAGCATGGATTCATTTATGATCACATTATGGGTATATATGCCCAGGGTTTTATTTTTTTCTTCATCTATATTCTGTAGAAGTCCCATTCAATGAAGAAGAAAGAGCTGTATTTTCCATTTCAAACGTGTTACATTTCTTTGTTTTGTGGATCAGATAAAAAGATTGTTTTCTACTATATCTGGAGTGGCTCCATGTTTTTTGACCAGATTCACCTAGGATTCCCTTTTCTCAAGGTTTGTAGTTGCTGGTATCCTAGGGTTAGTTTTTCACTTGGGAAATGTGTAACTGCAAAAAGTTCTTGTTGCCACTATGAGCCACTAGTACATATCATTGCCTTTGAAAGTGTCATGCCATCAGACCACGCTTAACATTTCATGGACTCCATGGCACTGACATAGTGGATTGGTACAGTGTGGATAGGGACAGGATGAATGACATTGTGGACAAGTATTGGTCTCATGTGCAAGGCCATGGGAGTTATGGAGTGCCTATCCCACTGGATACTAAGGTATGTGTGGCTTTACATATAATAGCTACAGGGACCTTTCAGTCACCATCTGGGGATAGACTTGGGGTATTTCAGGCATTTGTCTCAAAAATACTATATCGATTTATCTGTGTCATGCTGCTGCATGTGTGCATGCATGTGTGTTTCCTATTATCACACAGGAGAGAGACAACATCATGTAGGATTTCTATGATATTCTTCATTTTTCTGGGTAGCTGCAGGCATACACTGCTTCACATTAAAACAAAGGTCCCACCTAGAAAAATGGGAAGGAGGTAAGTGAACTGCAAAAGCTGTTTCTCTCTTAACAGACAGGTGGTTTATAATGCACATGTATCATCTACAATGTGTCTGCAGGCCAACCTGGAAGGTATCATGACTTGTACATATGGCATACCTGTGACCTCTCTGAACAGTTTGCAAAGGGTAACTTCCCTCAGGAGTATCTTATTGGCGATGCTGAATACGCCATGGAATCATGGCTAATAGCATTTATCAGAAATCCAAACAGTGAAACAGAATAAGGGTACAACTATGCCCTATGCAAATAAGGGTCACTGGGGAGCATGTGTTTGGTTGTTGAAGGCATGGTTTCACTGTCTGGATTCATCCAGTGATACCCTGCAGTGTGATTTTGACATATGTGCAAAGCTACACAACATTATTCTTAAGAGGCAATTACAATCAGGGGATGGCAGTGGTTGAAGGAGCAGTCCCAAGCACACCAGGCAGCAGAAACAGAATCAAATGAGGAGAGGATAGAAGAACCAGCAGTAGGGAATGAACATGGTAGACTGAGGTGGGTGCTGCATGCTGTGGTACTGGCAGAAAGGCAGCAGCTTAAACTTAGCTTCATCCCATAACAAAGCAGATATTGCTATAATAAAACTAATGCTTACCCATGCATATGCTGGCCACATTGTGCATCAGAGATAGGCAGCCCTAATAACAATATACTAGGGACAGACCAGAGTTATCATCATTTGCACAGGTGGGTGGGGGAGCAAATGTGGGGAAGTCTTTAACAGGGAAATGTATGAGTATTGAGGACAATTAAAAGCGTGACTGCACTTGTGTGTAGGGGGTAGAATATGTATTTGGGGGGAAATTAACCATTTTAAAGTGCCGGATGTAGGTCGGATATGGATATTCAATCAGTGTAACTTGAGTTACATTTAAACACCTAGATATGGTCGGCATGCTTGTTATTTACTAAAGGAATACTGCACCTGGCTAACTACATAGTAATAAAAGTACGTACTCTCCCTATACACCAGAGAGCTGTTGTTGTACTGCTAGGCTGCCTGTAACAGCTATTCTATGCAGTTCTAGTCCTCAGCTTTAGCGAACCTTTTTTCAACCTCCTCTGGCTGCTACCTGGGCGTCGGACTCTAGGAGTATTGGGGATCTTAGCTTTATTTAATAATTTTACAGACTGTACTACTACTAGTGCCACCTTTATAGACATTTGCATACTTTCAGGGCTGCGAGCAGCCCTGTTAGCCTTACGACAACAACACTGAAGCATTACCAAGGAGACTAGGAAGGTGGGATATCTCTTCTGTCTTTTCTACACTTTGTTCCACTTTTATTAGGTCTCACTACTGATAGATATATTTAAATCCTAGTTAATAGGCTACATATTGCATTTTAGCAGTCTCACTTCAATGCGGACGCTCATGCCATATCAACAAAGCGTGTTCTCCCAGCTAACAGAATAAAGTAGTCCTTCTGCATGCTAGCAGCCTAACTCTCATCCTGGTGTCATTTTACAGCAATTCCTGACATTTTTAACACTCTGCTCCTGAACTATGGCACTGTTGTTTTATTTATATGCATGTGAATGATAAGATTATCTTAAACTGATGTGTTACATGCTATCCAATTGAACCTATAAAGAATGTACTGCTAGATATTTGTTAAAGAAACTGCATACCCTGTTAGGAGATTGTTAGCTTCTAATGATTCAGTGAATGCTCTACTTTTTACTGTCATAACTATTGTCTTAATATCATATATTGTTGCTATTAGTTTCTTGCTACTTATCATTACTGTTATCTCTCTCTTTCCTACAAGTACCCTGCTCTTCACTGTGCTGTTCCTGACCACTTTTTTGTGAGAATCTAACAAACTGGTGACAAAGGACCCGTTCAACAAATAGCCGTGGTTTCCTCTCCTAAGCCTCTACTCCCAGCTCCCACCTTCAAGGATTTCAGAAAGTATGTTATCTGTGTCCTACCTGTAAACTTACTACCGTTCACTGTTGCTTCAGGGGTTCAAAGCTTGTCCTGAGCCGGGTCGTCCAGCAGCCCCCCCCCCATACGTAGCTACCTTGTACTTTTTACACCTTTCCCACCTGCTACTACCCCTTCTACCAGCTTCTTTCCCACCCTTAACTAGAACTACAATCCTCCTCCCTATACTGCAACTGCTTGAAATTCTAGCTTTGTCCAGTAGGGGGCACTACTGACCCTTCTATTATCTCTCCAGCTCACCCATTTTATTCTGATAGCTTTACACTTTACTTATCTGACCTAGAGCTACTTGCTACCTCACACTGTACCCTTTATTCTAGTGACCTAGAGCTACTTGCTACCTCACACTGTACCCTTTATTCTAGCTTGCTTTACATCCCTATATTCTTGGACACTCCATACTTATTCCCTGCTCCTTCTCACTTTATGCTTACTTCACTTACCTGCTGTATTCTTCTTTGCTGACTGATTGTTTCTCCTCCAGCTGCTCTGCTCCTTGTCGGTTTCTACCCGCTCCGTTCGCCCTGCGGGCTCACTCCGCTCCCTACCCTACCCCCAAATCCCACCCACCCCCAGAGGTCCTAGACTTATACTTCACTGGCCACACCCCCTCCCATCCTATCTCTCACCTTTCCAATTCCAGGCCACTCCCCCATCTCACTCAAATATTTAGAACTACCCATTACCTTATTTAATCACCCTTTCCTTATTTTACCACTCCTACAGCTTCCATCTATCCACTTTACTATCTTCTTTCACAACTCTTCCTCATTTTCAAACTCCCCCAAACTCTTCCCTTATTTCTCTGCACCCTGCTCTATCCCTTTCATAACTCACTTCTTCTTTCTACTTCACCTATTTATACTACCTTATCCCAACCTAACATTACTCTCTATTATGGCTCCATCAAATAAACATATCCTCTTAAACATACTACTCTTAACCACCACAATGACCTCACTTACCATACCTTACTTACTCACCCACTATGAATATCTTTCTCTCCCTGAACAAAACCCTTACATCTGGCAAACAATAACACCCTATGTCATCTGCTCCCATAACCACAGCAACATAACCTGTATGTCCAGCTATATCCTACCAAAATTCCACAGAACACACCACATTACCTATTTCTCTTCCAAAAAGACTCTTCCTAACCACTTTAAACTCCTTAAATCTCTACAGCACCCCCAGCAAAACCCCCTCATAGACGGCGATGTCCATCCAAATCCTAGCCCAAATAATAACTATACCAACAACCAAAACAATTTAACATCACCTACAGTCTCTACACTAACAAAACCATGCAACTCCCTCCTAATAGGCCACCTTAACATTAGAAGTGTAAACAATAAAATTTCCCATCTACATGCTCTCCTTGATGTTCACTCATTTGACATACTATGTCTTACAGAAATTTGGCTTAAACCATCTACTCTAGACCAGGAAATTACCCCCCCCCCCCAGGATTTAACATCCTTAGAAATGACCGTAAAACCAAAAAAGGTGGAGGTATAGCCATTATTTATAAATCTAACCTCCAAATTACCCCCATTAATGATTTACCATCATTTGCCACCAGTTCAGAAATCCTAACTACCAAACTCCAAATGAATAATTCCAAATCAATCTACCTTCTCTGTATGTATCTACCCCCAGGTAATAATACCAGTACTCTTGAGAACCTACTTCTTCATCTCTCTACCCAACTACCCCAGGAGACCATTGTGCTTGGTGACTTTAACATAGACTGGTCCAACTGTAGTTCTATGAACCCTACCAATCACATAAACCTCGTTGGTTTCACACAATTAATAACAACTCCCACAAGAATCCACAAACCCGGTAACAGGGAAACTACTCTGGATTGGATCCTTATTAATAGTCACCCTAACAATTATACTCCAGGAACCCTTCCTGATGATATCAGTGACCACATGCTTACCTACATTATTAGACAAAAAGTCCATTATCCAAACACTCATAACGTCAAAACCTCTCATTCAAAAAGATTCTTTAATCCTGACACCTTCCTAACGGAGCTGCAAGCATGTGACTGGTCACCACTAATCCATCTAGGACTTGATGAATCCATTACCTACTTTAATACTAACTTTCTTCAAATCCTTGACTGCCATGCTCCTATACGCACTACTAGAATAAAAACCAAATCAGCCCCTTGGCTCACAAAACAAACCAGGCAGAAGATACTCCTTAGAAATAAAATCTGGGCAAAATGGAGAGCTACCAAATGCCCAACAAATCACATTCACTATAAACAGCTAAGGAACGCCACTAAGAAGGATATTCTTAGAGATAAAAAAGATTTCTACCTTCAACTACAACAAACCTACCAACAAACTCCTCAAAAATTCTGGTCAGGAATAAACAAACTCCTTCATCCAGGCAACACCACTACTCCAGACCCAACTGGCTTCAACCATAATAATTCCACCCTGATCCCCGATGCCTTTAATAACTACTTTACCGAAGCCATTCTAACACTAGCTAATTCTTTACCACCTCCCACCACTTTCCAAACTAACACCTGTAATAGTCCCCTACCTACCTTTCAGATTCAGCCGGTATCTACATCCCTCATCTGTAAACTACTTCAAAAACTTAAACCTTGCACCCCTTCCGCTGACCGTCTCCCATCCGAATTCCTACAAATAGCCGCAAAAGCCATAGCATACCCAATCTCCATCATTATCAACAGGACTATTACAGAAGGCAAAATCCCTGCACTATGGAAGATATCCCATATTATCCCACTACACAAAGGTGGTCCTTCTACTGAGCTTTCTATCGCCCTATTGTCTTACTTTCCCCTCTAGCTAAGATAATGGAAAAATGTGTTCACAAACAATTACTTACTCACCTACTACAAAATAACCTACTTGCAAACTGCCAACATGGCTTTAGGCCATTTCACAGCACATCGACTGCCCTCTTATCCTTTACAGATTCCATAAATAAAAATCGTAACAATAACTCTTTCTCCTCTGCCCTATTTATTGACCTGTCTAAAGCCTTTGATATGGTTAACCACAAATCACTACTTGAAAAACTAATTGCCCATTCTCTCAACCCTCAAGCTATACAATGGTTTAGGTCATATCTGGAAAATAGACAGCAAGCTGTTCTTTGGCAAAACAATTTATCTTCACTACTACCAGTCAATATCGGAGTACCCCAGGGCTCTATCCTAGGTCCCCTTCTCTTTTCTTTATTTATTAACAATCTACACGACGCCATACCACAAGCCACATGTATTCAATATGCTGATGACTTCACCTTAATCTGTACCGCCAAGAACATAGCCACTCTACACTCTAACTGTTTTTCAAAATGTTGAAAACTGGTTTACGCAACACTGCCTCCTCCTAAATCCTAAAAAAACTAAATTACTGCTTTTCACCCCTACTCACAAATCACCTACTCCATTCCTCTCTTTAACCTCCAACAATGGTACTATCATTACCCCAGATACTACAACCCGCCTTCTAGGTGTAACTATTGATAATCGTCTCAGCTTTGACAAACACATCAACTCCACTATAAAGTCTGTTAATAAAAAACTTGGCACCCTCTATAGAATCAAAGCCTTCCTTACCACTTCTGCTAAGAAAACTATTGCCCAAACACACCTCATTTCTACCCTTTTCTATGCCTCTATCATTTATACTAACCTATCCAAAACTAATCTCTTGAAACTCTCCACCTGTTATAATAGCATAGCTAGATTCATCACAAGCTCCCCCTTTAAAACTCACCACTGCCTTAACCTCAAACAACTAGGATGGCTAGAATTGAAAAACCATATACTCTGTCAACAATTACTCATTACGCAAAAGATCCTACACCACCCTAACAACACACCTATCCTCACTAATCTAATTACACCATATACAAATCTATCCACACTCCGCTCTGCTAATAAGCTTCTAGTTTCCTCTAATAAAGCTAATAACAAAGCTGGGGATTCTCTCTTCTCAAACACTGCAGGAAAAATCTGGAACCAGCTTCCTGCGGAAATATCTACCCTTGCATCTACTTCTCTTTTTAAAAAACACCTAAAAGAACATCTAAAAACTCATTGGCTTTGCCCATGCACTAACCCTGACTGACATTGGTCTCTCAACTTTTATTTTTTAATTACCCCTTTTCCCTACTCCTTTTACTTAACTATCCAATTCATATTACTTCTCCGTCTTTTGAATAATGTATACACCACTTGTCCTCTCCTCCCTACCTGAGACTTGCACATACCTTCTATTGTGTGATGAATTATCAGTTAGTAGAGTCTCTATTAAACTTGCTATAATTTGAAATGTATTTTTATTTACTCTCTATGATAGCTATGTATGTTTATAAATTGTTAACTGTTGTAGTTCAATAATGTATCATGAATTTCCCTTTTTAATACTAATACTAAATTATTCTGGAATCCTTCTTATGCCTATACATTGTTAACTTTTGCACCGTTCATGCTTGGAGCTTTTCTCCCCAGGCCTCTACTGAAAATGGACATATATCCAGCTAGACTAGCCCGGTTAACAAATGTAAAATAAATAAATAAATAAAATAATTAACAATAAATACTTTGTTAAGGTTTGGTGTCACTGGCTGCCTGCATGCATAAAGCAAAGGGGGCTGTTGTAGTAAGGGTGTGTGTGTCTGCTGGGACACCGCCTTAACAGTAGTTGCAGCA
Source organism: Protopterus annectens (assembly GCF_019279795.1). Classification (NCBI taxonomy): domain Eukaryota; kingdom Metazoa; phylum Chordata; order Ceratodontiformes; family Protopteridae; genus Protopterus; species Protopterus annectens. Next base: position 1,453,272,080 of record NC_056733.1, read on the forward strand.
CCATGGCTCAGTCTATTGCACAGGTACAAGGCATGCATGATAGTGAGTTGAGGATCCTGTGCACGTGTTCTCAAATGAGAGCTGACTCTTCCAGGAGTTGTAGTAATCATACCACTTCCCTGGTTAGATGTTAATAAGGTTGCATGAATGTAAACTACGTCTCTTACCAGATGTGCTTCTGTTGTAATTGCCTTGACCCCAGGGATATCCTCTCCTGGTCACCTATACAACAAATGTAGCAGTGAAAGTGCTAGTGCTGAGTAACCATAATCAAGACCATTCATAGCCGCTACAGTTACTGCACATTGAAGAGACAGTGGAATGGCTTTGTGCATAGCACCTGATACAGAGTAGGTGAGCATGAGAGGACACACTAGACATGCACTCCCAGAGGTCACTTCACACACCCTGCATTAAGCATACTAACTGTGAAATAGCTGTGGTGGTACTAACCTATTCCTCCCTGATGGCTCTGCACATACATTCGGCTGCAACCACTGAAAAGCACCTTCAAAGGAAAAATGGTAACCATGTGTCCAATGAGCACCAGTAACCACCCCCCCAACCTTGCACCTACTGGCAGATTCTGGCAAATACCTTGTAGGGGGGGTACACACTTCTCTGACTGTGAGCATCTCCAGTAATCTGTGTAGTATATGTCTCCTAGGTGTTCGTGGGCACAGAAGCTGTATCTGTGGTCTGTATATGGGATCTAGTGGTCACATTTTTTCCAAAAGACAGAAAAACATTGTAATGCCAACTCATCCCCATCATCATCATCATCATCATCATCACCATCACAGTATAACATCCGCTGACATTGGTTAGTTGCCATTCCACGGTGCTTTACAGAGAATTACCTGTGAACACAGTAAAGCAGAATACCCTGTGTATATGTGTATAACCCAGTACCATACATTAAAACAAATGTAGTAATTGTAGTGCTTGCAAATCTAACATATAAATATTGTACCACATGCAGATGGACATGCACGTTAAACCCCCAATGTTCTTGTATAAGTCAAAGCAATCAGCTTTACTAAGTTGGCATGTGAGTAATAGGGCAAGGGGAAGTATATATACTATTAAAGAGGAAGACCTATGTGTGCCAAGGGGATATCCCTAGGGCATTTGTGGAGCATGATAAAGCTCTGCACTGATGTCCAGCACCATACTGTGGGATCTCGTAGAGGTGTCACAGCCTATGAAAGAGGTCAGAAACTCCTCCATCTCCATTAGAGATGGCTTTACTGACAGCCCAACTCTCATTAATCAGCCCTGCCATGCCAGGACAACTGCTTGCTTTTTTTTCTTCCACTGCATGAGAAAGGCTAGGGACCCTGCAAATGGACCATTTCTTCATACACTCCTGGCTACTAACAACATTAATGTCTGTCATAAGATATTTCCAGTCGTAGTCATGGTAAGCCAGGTCAGAAACATCCTGCTAAAAGAGATATTACCCATGGAGATGCAAGTTTTGAACAAAACCTCATTCTTTGCCTCAGAAAACTGATTTGCAACTTGGTTTCAATATCCACAACTTTTGGTCTCACACTTATGATAAGCAGACAAAAAAAAAAAAAACACCAGCGGAGTGGACAAATTAAAAAACATGTGACCTTTGGTCTTATTGTAAACACCTTAGGCAATTCTTTTTTTTTTTTCTTGTACAATCATTTTATTTAGTTGCAACTCTTGGAATGTGCAAACACACTGGAACATGAATTTGCACCGCAAGCTGGTATACAGATTTTACCAACAAGTTTTCTTTTTTTGCTTTAAAATAAACTTATGGGAAATGTCTTACAAGTTATTTTTTATCTGTCTATACATGTATTTTAATTGGTATGAGCAACACATCCGAAATAATGACTACAAATATCCACTGTCTTACAGCTCAATATTTAAACAAGCAAAATACATGCTTATTATTATTATTATTATTAATCTAGTGAGCAGTTGCATATCTGAAAATGTCATTGGATTAATTTAGAGAACCAAAGAATCATATTCTTTCTTGTCATGTGCCTCGTCAGAGACATGCATTTCTGATACTCTACATGGGCTTACTGGCAACAACCTTAGGTAATTCTGATATCTGATATTGTTGTACAGAATGGGGTGGCACTGCATTGTGTAATTGTTGTACATGAGCTAAAACATTAAACACAGGTTTCATGTCCTTTTCTGGTCTCAGTTCCTGTAAAGTAATATTTTTTCATGTCAGTTGTGGAATAATAAGTGATTCCTGGTAAGGGGAACATAATTTTTCCTTTAGTAAAACAAATCCATGCTACTCAACATCCTGAACATATGTGGGGGAAAACATCACAGCTTTGTGTAACAAGGGTGATCAAAATATAAAGACAATAGTATTGGCAATCAACATAAATTATTTCTGCTTGCTTTTTGTTGAGGGTTGAAGAAGTTATAAGGTATATCAGCAAAGTAACTATAAATCAGAATGGTGACGGTGAGCTGCAAATCAATGACGATGACCTGAGTAACACACTGTAAATGAATCACGATACAATATTACTGCCCATTCATGCAGAAATTAGCACTGAAAAGGACGGTGTAGTGTTTTGTTACTTATTTGATGTAAATGGAATACGAGAATCATTACCACAGAACAAAAGACCTGCAGAATGAATTGTGTTTATGATGAACCTCATTTCTGGAGTTACTTCCACTTACCACGATACTTGAATATTATTAAATAATCTGTCATAGTCAATTTGAAACATGCTCTTTCTCTGATAAAGTTTACCTAGTCCCAAGACCTTAGTCTCAAACACTAGAAGGGAAAACAGGACATCTGATTTTGTTTGTCTGTCTTAATTCTTTGTGTGTAGCTATGGCAAGGCTGAAACCTTAAACTATAATAACACTTAACTTTTGTTATTTTAAATAAACACAATATTAAGGGAATACTCCCTGCAAAGGAACAAATAAAAAGTTAGACAGGCATAAAGACCTTTTTCTATAGGTGATGGTGTTATCATCTTGGATTGCTGTGGTTCTAATGAACCACTTTTCTTCAAAAAAAAAAAAAATCACCTTTACACCCAAGGAAGATGAGGGAAGCATTGCTCGGCCAGAGACCTTTAAAGATAGGTGACATTTTCTTACTAAGATAACTAGTGACATTGGATAGGTTGGTAAGATTCTGCAGAAGGTGTTATGTTTCATCGTCTGGCTTAGTGAAGTCCAACGCATGTCAGTTATCAGACATGGGAAAATGGTGAACAGAATGCCCATAGTGCTCCTGTCCAGTACTAACTGTACCACACTACAGGGAGTGCGGCTGCTGCTTCATGTTTATGTGCTCTGATACATCCTCTGTAAGCTACTTTTAGAAGGTGGACATCAAAAATAGTTGTCAAGTCAGCTACTAACAACATGAAACAGGCAATACAGGGATTATCAGAGGTAGTACTTGACGATGTAGTTTGTTTTGGCCCAAAATATGTATACCAGCATTTTCACATGTTTAACTATAGTGATGTAAAAATAGAAAAAGCACATTTTGGGCTTTTTTCTAAAGGCTTCACCTTTGTACCTAGAAGGAAGACAGATATACCGAATTTACTGGTAAATTTTCAATTATTTATTAGGAAAAAGAACCTTGAACTATTTTTCCAGGGGCAGAATAGACAAATTAATTCAGACACACAGCAAGGGCAGCACTTTTAACCCCCCATTGCACCCTCAACTCAAGAATTTTGAAGTAATGGTTGAGAAGAAACTTAGAGAAGCCCTCAGTAAAAACAAGGTGACACCTAATTTAAGAAAGGAAGAGAGAAATATTTTGGAAGCATGTAAGAAAAACAGAAACTTAAGAAATTATGAAGCCTGACAAGGGGGGGGGGGTGATTTTTATGGACAAAATAAAATATGAAGGAAAAATGTTGGACATCTTAAGTGATGACAGTAAATACAGTAGAATTTCTTTAAATGAAGTGCATATAGCCTACAAGAAAATATATGTGTGTTTGAAAGATTTACTGTTTGAGGGACTTATAGATAGTGACACTTTTACTTTCCTTCATGTGGACAAACCTAGGGTCCCTTCCATTTTTGGGATCCCTAAGATCCACAAAGATGTCTATAACCCCCCCCCTCAGGCCTATAGTTTCTGCTGAAGGCTCAGTTATAGCCCCATTAGCTAAATATATTGATTCAAAATTAAAGAAAAAATCACTGAAAGCGACCAATGTTATTAAAGATTCTTGGGATTTGCTATCCAAAATTAACAATGGCTTATATTCTGAGGACAATATTTTTAACCATACATGTTACAGACTTATTCACCTCTATACCCTATGACACTGGTATGGAGTGGTTAGAAGAAGTTTTATTTGACAACAGGAATATTTTACCTTATGAGTCTCGTATATGTTTAACTTTAATGGATGTGGTTCTGAAGAATATATTTTTTTTAATTTGAAGGTGAATATTTCAGGCAGTTGAGGGGGATAGCAATGGGGACACATTGTGCACCAACATATGCAAACATAATTCTATCATGTTGGGAGAATATGTTTGTTTTTAACTGTGAATATACACAATATTGTAAGTTTTATGCCCGTTTTCTGGATGACATTTGCCTTTTTTGGATTGGTTCTGAAGAGAAGTTTTTAGAGTTTTATATTATTAACTAATAGTACAGAATTTCTTAGGTTTACGTATGAAATAACCTACAATGAAATGAATTACTTGGATGTTAAGATTTCAAAAGCTGGGGGCAGTTCAAATCTAATATATACAGAAAGGACACTTTTTCGAATTACAACATTATGGTAGTGCACATCCCTTTTACCAAAAAAGACTGTGGTGAAGGGACAATTTGTACGCCTTAGTAGGATGATTTCTGATAGTGAAGATTACAAAAAAGAACGTATATATTTAATGAAACTTTTTAAAGCTGGGGGATAACCAGATACTCTTTTAGATGAGATACTTCATGAAGTTGTGGAGGCCAGGAGCACAAGGTTTGCCCCTATATTGGGAAAAGGTGTTGTAGACACTGGCCTGAAAAAGAATGAAGGAGGCATGACTTACAATAAGGCATTGATTACTGCATATGATGGGGAGGCTAAACTTGTTAAGGACATCATACAAGATGTATGGAAAAAGTTTGCCAGTATTTCTGATTTAAACAACATATTTGAGAACCCCTTTAAGTGCCTTTATAAGAAGGGTCAGAATATAAAGTCAATATTGGAAGGTTGTGCAGCTAGATACACAGGTACAGATTCTAGAAAGAGAGGCACATATAAGTGTGGCAACTGTTCCCAGTGTCCCTACATAAAGGTACGGGAAATAACACACTTAAAATGCAGGAACAAATTTATTAAAACCAGGGGGTATGCGAACTGCAGTACAAATGACATTGTTTATTTAGCTTTATGCGATCAGTGTGACACATTTTATGTAGAAAAAACTGAGAGAAAATTTAAAATGCAGGTTTATGAACATATGTACGACATCAGAAAGAAAAATATTAACAATGCGTTGTACAGACACAATCAAACTTGTATTAATGCCAGTTTTGTTTTTTATGCTATAGAAGTGTTACCTATAGATCCCAGGGGTGGCCCTTGGGAAACCCATCTTGAATATAGGGAAATATATTGGCAATTCATTTTAGAATGAAATGCATACCCCGTTTTGAATGAAAACGTATCTTTGAAGCCTGTGTTAAAATTGAGATCTGCCAAGTTGTAATTCACAACTGTGGTCACTAGATGGTGGTATTAGATAGGTTTTAACACAAACACATTGCATTTATATATGGATTTTACATATAGATTCATAGGTTCATAGGTAGGTACTAGGCTATCGGCCCTAGGGTCTATACAAGCCTTGCCAAAAAGGTACCCTGGCTTTCGCCACTCAAGAAAATTATTTTCCTGAGCCCCTGTCGAGCAGAGCCACAGAGGTGATCCCCAGGGTGAATTTCCTATTTCCCATCCAATCGTCAAGCTTTTTTTTGAAGAGTGCTAATGAAGAGCTTTGTTTGACATAGATATGTAGTCTATTCCAGAGTATGGGAAATCTCTGGGACAGGAATCTATCCCTCCAGCATGTTCTGTTTATTGTGGTGACAAGGTTTAGGTCCCTAGAGCATGTAGCTTGGAGGGACTGGGATTTCTTTAAGTGGAGCATGTCCAGCAGCTCTGGGTTTGACATAGCCTTGTATGTTAGGCAGAGATCACCTCTGAGTAGGCGATATGCAACGGAGTAAAGCTGGAGTTTTTTTAGACGGTCTGCGTAGGGCATCTGTTTGAGGCCAGTAATCCTCTTAGGGATGCACTTCTACGGCCTTTCCAGTTGTTGTAGATGACTTGTGAGGTACGTACCAAAAGGGGGCATTGTACTCTATAATGGGTCTAATACGTGATGAGTAGAAGGGAACAATGACTTCTTTTTTGCTGGATGAGAAACCTTTTGTGATGAGGTGTGCCATGTAGAAGAATTTCCTGACTACTATGGCGATGTGATTATCAAAGGAGAGACTACTGTCCACCTGTGTCCCAAAGTCTCTTATCACACTTTCAGTGTTAAGTCGACTACCACCTGTGTGGTAGTTCATGGGTACAGAGTTTTTACCAAAGGGGATGACAATACACTTTTTGGCATTGAGCCTATTTATTATTTAATGTCTTTTTATAGATGTATGCATTTATTATGATGTATTAACATGTTCAAATGTTTATGTTTTGTGGTTTTTAAGGTTTTTAAACAGTTCTTTTTAACCAACAATGATTTTTAAACAGTGATTTTATGTGACTATTCAGAAATGCACTGTTCCTTTTATTTTTGTGGTTTCTTAATCACTCAGTTCATTTGATTGGCTTTTGGGTTTTTAAACTTTGTATATAATCAAGGATTTAACTGTTGGTAGCTCATTTGATGAAGTTATAAGACGAAAACACGGTGAAAACAGTTAAAGCGTTTGTGTGGATTTATCTTTTTTGTCAATGTGCTTTGGTGTCAACAATAAATTTTTCTTGACTGATACCAGCTTGATTTACCAGTGCCTTCCTTTTGGGTTTATAGCTCTCACCCTCTTAACACAAAAAATCTGGACTAAGCCAAAAATGACTGGAGTACAAAGTCCCCAAAATAGGGACAACATTTAAATATTGCCCTTATAAACTTAGAAGGTTGATAGAATAAAAGGTCTTGTGTTGCCATGCATTTTCTGAAGGTTATGAAATCTGAAACTCAAATGAATATCGTTATTTAGTGAATTCCATCCTTACTGATTTGCCACAAAAATCAAGAAGGCAAAGTATGGTGAGAGAGATGAATGGTCAATCAATCACTGGAGTGACAACTAAGTGGCAGTGAGAGCTTAAATAATACATCCCATGCCTCACCACTTAGGAAAGCCTGGTGGGTGACAACAGATTTGCTTGAAAACTTTTCTTATACAATGTTATGAAGGCCACATGGTTCACAATAAACAATGCAATTAGAGAAGGGTATGAGAACATCCAGCCATCTTCAGGTTTCTGCTTTATTAGAATATTATGAATGCTGGCTGTTAGCAACATAGTTCTAGACTGTGATATCCATGTTATTATGACTCACTCAGTATGCAAGCCTTTTAGTATTATAGAGCAAGTGCACTTTTCAACTGTGGGACATATGAAAAAGTTGTAGATGCCAAGGATTTCTTTCTTTTCTTTGTCTAGTAATGCTGCTGCATTGCTTTTTATATGCACTGCAGTCATTTAAGTCCAAAAAGGGCTTGTTGAATTCAAATGTGGGAGTAAATTCAAGCATTTTTTTTTTTTTGCATCACATCTGAATTTTTCTTTTCGTGTCCACAAAACTAGCACATAAAAGATGGCTTAATTTTAAACAGAATGGAAAAAAATAACAATGATTATTTGCATTATTTATAGGAACATTTAATAAATGAAAACTAATAAGTTAACATTAAAAGGAACATGGAGTTATTTCTCCCAATTCAGTTGTTATTTTTATCTATTGTTTGTCTTATGAAGACATCCTTTTTATCTTTTTTATTCATGTGAGAAAACAATATCAGAATGAAAAGAAAGAAAAAGAAAAACGACTAACTCCAAATTACTTTTTTTATGAAACTGTATTTTTACATGACTGAGTTTTTTCATAAGTACATAAGAAAAAGAAAATGGCTTTCATTTTTTGAACAGCCTGGGCAATAGGCAGTAACAAAACTAACACTTGATAATGATTCTTTTTAAAAATGAGTTTAGCCTCTGCACTGAAACTGGGTGCATCTAAAATACTGGGCAAATTTATTAAATCGTAAGGAGCCTGTTAACATTCAGAGTCTAAATTGCTCATCCTTAACAATATTGCCACTTCTAAAACAATACAATGAATACATAGCCACTTTCTGGCTGAAAGGAGTTTTGTTCCATGGTGAATTTAGAGAACATTCTCTTGCTTTATCTTCCATTTGCAGGAATAGCTTTTTTTATGCTTGAGCAATGACTCAGTTTCTCTTTAATCCCTCTAACATTATCCTGATTAAAAGTTGTTTCTCTCAGTGTTGGACTGGTGAAACAAATGTGTTTTTCTCCATTGAAGAGATCATGAACCCAGCTGTACAGATATCTGTCACTGGGAGCTAGCAGCAATGGGTACGTGCACAAGTCAAAGATATCTTAATGACTCATTTTTTTAAAAGTGCCTTCAGAAGACCTGTACCACTGAAATTATTGATTTCTAACTTAAATGTCATCTAGTGTACCAAATCCAGAGAAAATACATTCTCTTTCAGTGCTTTCATTCTTACTGTAAACCAGCAAAGGAAAGAGAGGTAATAGTAACAGCACGAATGAGTGCGGTCACTGCCTTTAGGCCCGGACAGCGTAACACTGAAGTATATCTTCCAAAATCCAGGCATTTACTTTGAAATGAACTAAAATATGTTTTTACTCTAAGATCCTTCATTTACAAGTAAAAGCTAAAAACACAGTCATCTTACATGCTTACAGATTGCAAAGACTAGTAAACAAGCTCACACAGTAAGAATACCAGCTTTCTGGAAAGAAATAAAACTGCTATTCATACTTCTGAAATATATTTGCCTTTAAGGATATAATATTAGCAGCTGGCATCATGTGGAGTAATATATACCTTCATTTACTTTATAGGTTCATGGGTGGTTACTGGGCTATTGATCTGAAGGTCATTAGAAGCCTAGCCATTCCCATCCAGTCATCCAGGCTACGCTTAAACATGGTCATAGAGGGGCTTTGTTTGATGTGAAGTGGTAGCCTATTCTAGATGACTAGCAACCTCTGAGAGACATACCTGTCTCTCCAGCAGGTCCTATTTATGTCACAGACCAGGTTAAGGTCCTTGGAGAAGGTGGCTCTTGTCCCATTTGAATTGCGGATGTGCAGCATTTCCATTAGGTTTGGATCGGAGATTGCTCTGTAGGCTAGGCACAAGTCTCCTCTAAGTAGTCTGTATGCTGCCATGTACAGAGACAGTGACTTCAGTCTGTTAATGTATGACATGTGCTGGAGATCCTGAATTTTCTTGGTAAGAAATCCCTGAGGTCTCTCTCAAGTTGCTGCAGGTGCCTGGTACAGGGAGCATGGTACTCAATTATTGGCCTGATGAGGGTGGAGTACAGGGTTGCTATGACCTGTTACTCTCTTGAGATAATCACTTTACTAATGAGGTATGTGATGTGACTTATCACAGTAGACACATGATGGTCAAAGTTTAGGCTACAATTGCATTCCCAAGTCTCTCAGTACTGAGTTGTTACTTAGGGTATTATTATTGATATGGTAATCTGTAGGGATATCATTTTTACTGAAGAGGATGATAATGCATTTTTTGCATTGAGTTTGAGACAATGGCTTTGGCACCAATCATTGATTTGCATAAGTCCCTCTTGAAATATATTGACATTGTTTGGGGATTCAGTGATTACACCTAATTTGCAGTCGTTAGCAAACGTAGTCAGCCACAGTCCCTCTGTTTTGGCCTGAACATCTGAAAAGTATATTCCAAACAATGAGTCATCAAACTCACATTTTACAGATTAAACATAAAAGAACAAGTAACTGTCCCTTCATATTGCAATTTTTTACTTGTCTTATGCTAACTTACGTTTAATTTCTTTATAAACTGGATAACATTTCTCTAAATATTAAATCGTCATGTAACCTGCATGTAATCTTCACCAATATTTTCATATTATTTAGTATAATTATTTAAATTATAGATGTTTTTGCATTATTTTAAATCAAGAGAATTTATATTTAAGCACTCATTCATACCATGAAGTATACAAGCTGCTAATTTAAGCTGAAAATATTGATGTCACTTATCCAGCAATGGCTCAAGAATCAGTCTTCCTTGTGACCTTTGTAGTTACTCTCTCTTCCTGCGTTCCCTCTGACAATAGGTCTTGGCCCAGCAGGTGTAACCCAGTAAACAAAATGTAAATAAATAAAAATAAATAAATAAAAACTATGCTCCTACATCCTTCTCTATACGCTTCTACTTTTTTTCTCTATATACTATGTATACAACATTGCTTGTGTTACAAGTGAAATGTTGTCATATTCCATAAGACATACCAGCTCTTGTATCAAAGAAACAGGGACTGTTACCCAAATATTTGCAAGGACCATAGAAACCAAAGGCAAATATAACTTTTGTTTGAAAGGGATGTGTCAGTATTCCTCTCATGACCATTTTACAAAAATGTTTTGATTTCACTTGACTAAGAACATGGAGGAATTACCTTGTGTCTCAGCTAAAGTAGGAGTGCCCGTTGGTATATTCTACTTTTCATGGATTATATCTCTGACGGCAGATGTATCAACACTGCAATCTTACCCAGTTGTAACACAATTGATTTGTACATTTAGACATTAGCATTCAATTGGGCCCTCAGAATCAATAGTAATTAGTCTCTGTTTATGAGCCCTTTCTCTTGCTCTATCATCTATGACTGTGTTCAAATGACCAAACCTTAACCACTACTCAAAAGCCTCTCCTTTAACTTATAATGTAGAATTCAAATTCTCTGTTGCTGTTACTCTACTTAGATATTCTTTTTGCTTGGCTATTTACAACATTAAGTTTCAGATATTTAGGATTTGTTGATATTGATGATGATTCAGGACAGTAGCTGTTGCTTTGAAAAATCCAGAAAATTCAACTCTTCTCCTGAGGATTTAATTATAATCTCCAGAAAGTCTGTTCTAATGTTAATATGAATCTCTGGAAACTTGAAAGCCCTCTCTTTGCATAAAAATGGTTGTCTATAAAATGACAGTAAATAAAAATGCATCAGAGAACTGAATGTTTTACATACATTTATTTCCCATGTATCATTATCACATTTGCAAATCCAAGTGCCATTGTGGAACCTATTGACACACTAGAAATTTATTTGAAGTTTTATTTTGTGAATCAAAAACAATTTGTCTAAAATTAGATCCAAAAAAGAAACAACTACATTCCCATCACATGGACAGAAGTAGTCCTTATCAAATATGTGACGCCCATGCACTGGTCCAGCAATCAAGGAGCCTCAATCTTCAACACTAACACCAGTGAGGGGCATCCACATAGGGAAAGGATAATAAATACACACCCAGTAAAGTACAATTTCCCTTAAGACCACACAGCGATCACAGTCAGTCTGGGGCTGGATTCTCCCTTTCTCTCCAGGTCCCCAATAAGATTCCCCACTGGCACATCTATAGGGTCCAGATCTCAGCCTAGCAGGCAAGCTAAAACCTCCAGCACCCTCTCTGTCCAACCACTGCTGCATGTCCCTGCCCAAGTAGCTGACACACACACACTTTAAGATGACAGTTTATACAACCACACAGACCCTCCTGGGGAAGGCTGGCACAGGTTCTCCAGCTGCGTCCCTTTTACCCAGACTATATGGTAGAAATCACTGCCACCACCCACTAATAATTATCAGCTACTCAAAGGCCCTTAGGAAAGGGTGTCCAATTATACTGTGCAATATTATTATCCAAATGGTAAGTGCAACCAGTCAAGACTTATTTGGAGTAACTTGGTACAGTATCACTATACACATGCAATGTACTCTTAGAGCTTAAATTATCTCTACACAAAACAGCCACAGTTTAAAGGTTTAAAAATATTTAATAATAAATAAAAGAAAAACACAAGACAATACTTCTTACTACACAGTGCTAGTCAAGAGTTCAGAGATCACAGAGAAATACTTAAAATAATACAGCAGAAAAGTTCTGATATCAAAGAAAAATAAACTAGTCTAATCTTCCTATTTCCTAGTTATATCTAAGAGAAAACACAGTTCTAAAATCCTACTTACATATAGACACAGGCAGAGGGGTGAGTTGGCTGTTCTCAAGACAAATGCTCTAATGCTCTCATTCTTTCTGTCATTAAATTGATAACACAGTACCACTGATTCATTTCAGATTACATCATTTCTTTCTGGTTCCCAGGATAACAGACTCTCAGAGGTTAATATCCCTTTTTATATATACAAATTCTAGCCATTAACTCTGGCCTCAAAACAATAGGCAGAATCCCTTTATCTAGACATCTCAGCTCTGAGTTTTGACATCAAAGAATTGACTTATCAGCTTTGTTACAGCAGAGTGCACTGTTGTTACATTTTTTGCAGTTCCACATTTAACATAATTTTTTCCCATTTAACAGAACAAGCCTGTGGCTTATATTAATATTTACAAATGATAGAATTATCTACAAATTTCTACCTGGCTAGGCTGGCAGCCTTCACCTGTCTTCAGAATAAAAGAGACTTCACAAAAGCAATACCCTTTTTCTTATGGTATTGAATGTTTGTCTTTTCGGCTTTTCCCGGTTAGGGGTCGTCACAGCGGAACTCCGGTCTGCTAATGATTGGCAGTCGATTTTTATGGTGCCAAGATGCCAGCCCAATGCCCAACCTTCAGCAAAGGCACGCCCATTCACACATGTCTTTTGAAGGCCACTCGACCGCGGGGAGGACATGCAGACTCCACACAGAAGGCACTCCAGCTGACAATTGAACAGGACAACCTCTTGCTGTAAGGTAACAACGCTACCACTGTACCACTGCGGATTATTGAATAAACTTATTTTAATGCCCAACATTATTAATAAACTTTCAGATGTACAGCAACTGTTCTTAACTTACTTGTAAAAACAAACATGTCTCTGAGAAAGGATGAAACAAATTTCCTTAGACTTCCTGTATGGTAGGTTCCAATTAAGAAGGACAGTGTTTGCTTATGTCAGCCTGGTCGAGTAAATTGTGAGCTTTACTATGTTATAAGGGCTGGCTGGCAAATACAAATTACGTGTTGCCTTTGTCCATTTTGGAGGTTTGGCTGAATGTAGTAAGCAAAAAAAGCAGTCCTAACTTAAGGTGGTTATACAAACCAACAAAAAATCAAAAAGACAGCACTAGCACTGTAAAGGAAACTGGAAGAAAAGAACTCCAAGAAAACTTATTTTCCATTTTGAATGTAGTAGACAGTTGCAAGTTTAGATAAGGAAACAAACAAAAAAAAAAGCAAACTTGTATGAGTGTTTTGGGGGCTCTTGGACAAATTCTTGATAGTTAGTGAAGGAAAGAGATGGAATCTGAGACTAGAGGCAAGCCTAAACATACAGTCAGCAGACCAGAAGGGTATATGCTGGGTTCTCTTCAATCTTACAAAAAATGGAGAAAAATGGGATAAATATATTCAGTTTGTAAAACCAGATGATCTAGGAGGTAGAATCAATCCTCATTTGTCATTCAGATGTACTGTCAGAGCTGCAGAGCAGGACCACCAAAAACTTTCTGGTGGACAAACAAGTTAAACTTTAATTACTGCAACCTAGACATTCTGAACTGTGTAGAGCCCACCATAAGAATCCTCATTTAGTTGGGATCCTGGTTAAGGATCAACTGGGCATTTGCAAGTAGCAGTCAGTAAAATGGTTGGGACTGACATAGGAGGAAATGCAGTTAGAAGGGACACATAGGATGATCAGCTCATTAGAAGTGAAGCCAGTCGATTGTTCATTTTGCATTGTATATTCTAAAATAAAAGGTGGTGTCCACTTTTTGTACTTCAGTTAATAAATTGCTTTATCAAATACAAGAATATCCAGAATGTCTTATGGAATGAAAAACAATCAATTTATTAATGGTAGCTCACACTGGATAGTTAGATTTAGGGATTATAAAAGCCCAGGACTAAATGATATGGCTAGTATTAAGCCTATACTAAGGGAACTACACAATCAAGTTAATAGTGCAATATTGATTTAAGAATTTAAGAACTTGGGTCTTCTAATATAAATACATCTACACCACATATATATTACACCACTCCTAAATCCTTATTCTTCTTACTGTATTCTTAATACTATTCACATTTACAGAAAGCAGTCTAAAGTTTTAATTTTCCCTTTTCCTTAGATACATGGTTTCATAAGTTCATAGTTGATTACTAGCCTAGCTTCTTAACAGGTCATTCTAAGCCAAGCTAATTTCACTCGCAAAAGTGAGAATCAAGCACTGTATCTTATGTCTGTGAGTCAAACAACTTAACCGTTATGCCAACCCCAAAACATTAGCTGTGTATATTATTTTTCGTCCATTCCCTTTCTCTTTTCTTTTGTAATCATCCCTTTAAAATTTATTTTTTCCTGTGTTTTACCCTTTTACCAATAGAATTCTTTTTCTTTTACTACCTCCCAATTGATGTCATCTTCATCAATTATTTCACAGCCTTTTTCTACGTCCCCCTTATTATTTTTTTCTCATCTAGTTTTTCTTCTATTTCTACTACTTCTGTTTTTTCTGTTTGTGAATTTTCTTCTCTTTCTTTTTCTTTTTTCTTGCAACATTTCGATTCACATTTTTCCATCATGCCCCATTTCCCCACAAATATGACATTTTCTTTTATCATAGTTATTTACGAAATCTCCTTTTCCACAAAAAAACTCTCTTTCTATTTTTAACCCAGTATTACAATCCAGTCAACAAGTTCATAAACCTCTTTTATCATAAACATTTGCAATGCGCAGTACTTTTTTACATAAAGTTTTCAAATGCTGTTTGAAATTGTATAAGAATTTTCCTTTTTTTTTTCCATTTTGAAGATTCCATGAGTTGCAGTCTTTCTTCTTTTCATATTCTCCACAAAATATTTCCACTGAAAAAACATTCTCAGATATAATGTCACAAAATGTCTTTGTTAATAAGAACAATGCCTTGCCTCTTGTGCTTTTACACCCAGAGGAGCTGTTAAATTGTTGCACGCTTCATACCGCTCCGTTTCTTTGTCTTCTTTACTTTGAATCTTTATATGTACTTTGATTTTCATTTTCTTCTGCCTTCTTTTCTGCTACTCCCCTTTTGACGTCTTTTACTTTCTCTGCATATATTTTCTTTCCCATCACACCACTATTCTTCAGAATTGTCTGTGCATCCTCCTTTGGCATTTTCTTCTTAATTTCCCTCCAGAAAACATATTCTTCATTTTTTGGCTCATTTTGTATCACCATCTCTTAAACTAAATCATCAAGATAACCTTTTCTTGAGGCACAACACGACAATAAGAAGCTTGACCTTTTATTAAACACACTGAACAACAGAACAAAACAATAAAACATCCAGTAAGCGCTTTCACATTCTCTCAAATGCTTCATCAGACTGTTAAAAAAAGCTAAACCATTTCTACATTTAAATACCTTTGCTGTTACTTCATCCACCAATCATTATTATTCCTTAATTGATGACAGTGCTTAATTGATTAAAAAACTTAATTAAAAATTGCTGGCTGAAATTCATGCTTGGTGGATGAAGTAACAGCAAAGGTATTTAAATATAGAAATGGCTTAGCTTTTTTAAAAGTCTGATGACGCATTCGAGGGAATGTGAAAGCGCTTACTGGATGTTTTATTGCTTTGTTCTGTAGTTCAGTGTGTTTAATAAAAGGTCAAGCTTCTTATTGTTGTGTTGTGCTTCAAGAAAAGGTTATCTTGATTTTGAAACTACATTTTGCTCGAAGCACTCTACTCTTTGTGGTTGATTTGTTTTGCTAAACAAAATCATCCCACAACCCTGTGTCATTTGCCGACTCATTTCCATCAAACAGATTTCTTTTTTAACATCTCCTCAGAATCCTGTACACATTCTTTGGTCTCAATATTTGCTCTCTCCTCCATTTCTCTTACCACTCCATTATCTCCTTTTCTCTCCATCTGCCTCGAGCATTCAAATCAAAATAAGTCTCACTCACAACATCTGCCTTAACTGCCCATTTTTCTATACAATAAAGAACCAGTGGTCAGACCACTGTTCTGTAAACCTTACTTTTCAACTTCTTAATCATTTTTCTCTCAGACATTACCCCGGACATTCTGTGCCAACTGGCTGATTTTAGTTTTGATTTCCAAATTCAGGCTTCCATGATGTCCTCAACTACACATCCCAGATGCTTGAAGTCATTAACCAGTTACACTGTTTTCCCTTCTATATCGGTTTAAGCTTCCCCTGATTTTATGCATTTGCAGCATGACCACTGACTTGTCTGTACTCAGTGTCATCCCATGTGACTTCAGTTTTACATGCCACTCTGTCATCATTTGCTGAAGTTCAGAATCTGCTTGTAGTGTCACATTATCTGCATAAAGCAGCTTTCATAATCTGTCCCCTGCTGATACTATTTAATGGCAGTGAGCTCAGAGTTCAGCCATGATGCATACCCACTCCCACTTGGAATCTCTCTGTGAGCTTAAACACAGCCTCTACTTTTGTCAGTGGGTCCGTGTACAAAACCTGCACAAATTCTACCAATGTTTCTGTGTATGTAGATGCTGATGCTGATGTTAAAAGCCATATTGAAAGATGTGTAAAAACAATGGAACCATCTAAACTGTATGCTGTGCAAGTATGAAATGCAAATCTGAGTATGTAACATGGGCAGATTAAGTGTCTAAACCAGTAAAAATGACAAATTGGTAAATGGATATAACATTTGGGATAGTGTTGAAGAGCAATGATTCCAAATACAACATATTAAATATCTAATACATTTAAGTTCTGATAAATTCTACAAAATAACTTTTGAGACTTGTATGTTGGCTGAAAATATCAGACAATGTTTGACACACAAAAGGGAGTTTTCCAAAGAATGATTTTGTAGTTATTCCAAAGAACTTTCAAAGCAAAAAGAACTTAATGGTGTAGTTCTAAACAGTAAAAGAAGTTCATGAGGATTTAAGAAATTGTTTTCAAAAAAGTAAAACCTGTGCCTAATGAATATAGATTGTGGAATGGCACATGGGATTTGTGGGTCTCATTAAAAGTTGTTAATGTAAAAATAATACATTTACTTTATGTCATAATTGTTAAAGGGCAAAAAGGTACAATGAATTATGGGGCAATGCAAATCATCTTATTATTGTGGGGTTTTTGCTATGCGAATGTCTGGAAAGACACAGTTCACAGTGTTGAGAAAGGGGGCATATGATAAAAGAATGTACAATTTCTGGGATTCAGAAAATTTCTTTCTGCCTAAGTTAATTGTCCAATGTGGTTTGGTCAGTTAGCATGCTGGAGAAAAATTCTGCTTTAGACACATGGTACAACTGCAGAGAGAAACACCTCATTAGCATCTAATTGTCACGTTACTGAATTGAATACTGCTGTGTCAGAACTGTCCATTCTAATGTTTTTCCTAGCAGCCCATGCATACGGTTATCAAAGGCACCAAAGGTACCCTTTATATGCACACTTGCACACATTCAGAAACCCATATGTGCACACACACACACACACACACACACACACACACACACACACACACACACACACACACACACACACACACACACATCCAGACCCAGAACTCCCTTACTAAGGGTGTGGCAAGCAACTCTCATTTTGTATTCACAAGGCCTTAGTGCTACCCCCTTGGAAGCTTATTTAAAAATGGACACATCCCTCAAAATGCTGCTCCCCAAGAATGTAATAAATGTAAGTAACATTTTCAGCTGTTCCCCCTAAAACTATTAAAGATATTGCTTTAGAATAATAATATTACATCAGTTGTTGGAGGCATTCATTTTGACGGTTGTAAACATAATATGACCTGAAAAGAAGCCATATTGATGAAATGCTAAGAAAAAATGTACTCTGTAGAGTACAAAGAGTATGCCTGGCTACACCTTTGCCCCCTATACAAATCCCTACATCCACCCATCCACAAACAAGATCCTCTCACACTTGTACATACTCCTGGAACACTTTCACATACATTCCATCACACACAGACATATATTCTCACATGGACATGCACACAGACACACCTCCATTCTCTGTTTCCTTACTTATGTACCATACTGCAACCACCTAGGCAGATACACAGGCACACTTACACCAGGGTATTGTGGCTAAAACCAGACTTAGGCCACACCCCTCTCACCCCCATAACTCTACCTATGTCCCACCTACTTTACTCCCATTTCATGATGTCATTGTTACATCAGGTGAACACCCTCTTTTACCATTCATGATGCCTTTTTTCTGCAGCTTTACTATGCTTTTTGTAAAAAACACACAGTAAATCTGCAAATTGAATAAACTCTGATAGTCTGCTCTCTATGTTGTGGCCCCAGTGAGAGGAAAACTTCAGTGGTACAGCAGGCTCAGAATTGGAATGGCTTAGCACAACACTGAGACCTTCTAAGATAAGTATTCTGCATTAAACTGAGCCTTTTAGAATTCCATAAATAATAAAAAGGGAAACAATTAACATTAGTGCCCTTTCGGTAATTTTACTAAATGAAAAATACTTTATTGAATATTTCTTAAAGTTACATTGTATTACAGGTCATCAGTATATATATTATAAAAATATCTGTCAAGAATTTCATAAATTCAGAAAACAATAAATCAGCGCTTGAAATCCCCAGCATTCTAAATTTTCTATATGCCTTTCCCGCCTCATTAAAAACAACAACAACAACAAAAAAAAACAGCTTATTGTTATGTCTAATCAGACTTACATAACTAGCTGAATAAGAATATTAAAGACATCATTTCCATTCTCTAAACCATTATTAACTGGATATTTTCCACATAAACATATGAATTCTGATACCTTGTGTGTCTATGGAATCTTTCTTGCTACTATTAAGCCAATCACTATTACAATCAAGGTCTCATCTGCAGCTATAGATAGTATTTCCATAGTCTCTTGGCTGTCCAAAGCATAAAAACCTGTGTCCCATGCAACTGTTACCAGAAGAGCTCCTCAAATGTTGTACAGAGTAACATGGTAATGAAGAATTATTGCCCTCTGCTTTCAGCTTCATTCCAGCTTAATATATAACTTAGGCCTTTTTATGCAAAAAAAAAAAAAAAAAAGGCATTTGGATTGCTTTTAGAAATGTTACCCATCATAGGTTCATAGGTTGGTACTAGGCTATCGGCCCTAGGGTCTATACAAGCCTAGCCAAACAATTCCCTGGATATTTCTTCCCACAATATTTACTTCCCTGGACCCCTGTCTAGCAGGGTGACTGACGTGATCCCCAGAGTGAATATAGGTTCATATGTTGGTACTAGGCTATTGGCCCTAGGGCCCTACCATTCCTGCCAGTCAGTCTGGTAATTGTACTCTGGTTGACCAAAATATCACAATTACTGTGTCCCACGTATTCCTTAAAGTTGGACATGACCACATAATATGCAAGTAACCTGCTTCCACATTAGAACATTGTGGGCAGTGATGTATATCTGAACACCCTTATTTACATAGCAAAAAAAGGCCACACACAGCAAACAGAGCACGGTGCCCACACAGGAAAAAAGTTCATAAACCAAAACAGTCATAAAAGTGTGGGTACCTAATGGCAGTTCAACTGGTTTCAGTTATCAGTTTTCACCACGTCACAGGAATAAAAGTCCTCTTCAGGAACACAGGTCATAAAGTCCTCTTCAGGAACACAGGTCATAAACTCTTTCAAGTATCCAAGTAAAACGAAACACCGAAGTAAAAGGATAATAATTTATTGTAGTTAGCGCTTTCGCCACGTAGGCTTCATCAGACTTTATACAAAATAAGAAATCGACTTATTTAAAAACTAATGAAACTAAAACCATTGGTCATAAATTATCCAATGAAACAGCAAGGTCATTAACTCATATCTAACACATGAAAGGCCTATGCTGAAAAATGCTGCAAACAGTTGCCTCAAAGCAATACTAAAAAATATTAAATATATTGCCTAAAGTACAATGTCATATAAACTACTGACATATATACTAACATTCAATATCTAAGCTAAAATCTGCACTAAACAAGTGCATATAATTAAAACATTATATATGGTGATTAATACAAACAACTAACATATAAAACCTTTGGATGACAGCAACTCTAATGCAGCTGAGTTGCAAACATAAAATAAAAACAGTCTGAACAACAAGTGCTTCAAATACTGCAGCGTGCAGAAAACACATAAGGTTCACATAATGCACTTAACTTATTTAAAGTGTTGGATTATCTAAAATAAAACAAACATCACACTCTAGTTCATGATGTATCCAGGAAAGCAAAAAGACAACATTAGGTAAACACAATAAAAACTCTAACTGAATACAGACGAAAACAGAGCCATATGACAATAAAAGTCACTAACCTGAAAGCATAACAGCTTGAATATCCATTCAAAAGAACCAACATATATATATTTTGATTGCTAACTAAGCACCTTAATGTTACAGCAGCTCATAAATCCATTATAGATAGCAGTTTGTGTTGGCTCTCACTCTAGCTTGCTAGGCATTCATCATAGGGTGGTTTACATAATGTTAAAGTAACATAACACACACAATACTTTGACATGTATAGAAGTGAAAGCATTGTGTTACAAGCTGTAACATACACTTAAGGTGTACATCAGCAGTAAAGCAGGTTAAAAAATAAATAAACCAAAAGTACATCATTTGACAAAAACTCACTATAGCAGCACACTCAATCGTGGCAGATATTAAGACTTCACTCGCTGGTGAATGCACGACTCTGCGCTAGTCCTTAAACAGCAGTAACAAATAATACATAAACTCAATATAAATATATTAGATGGATATGCAATCTGCTCTATCTACCTAGGTCTCATAGTGGAACCCAAACGCTCCAAACAAGAAGAGGGGTATATAGGAAACATAACAGATAGTAACCAAATAACTATCAAGCAAAGCCCAAGAATATAGGACTATGTGAGAAATCACAACTAACTATCAATCCTTATCAAAGTCCCTACTGAGCAACTAACAGAAAAATACACACGAAAAAAGGGGGGGGGGAAGCAGGAGGGTGGGGGGTTGTGGGGGGAGAGACAAAGTCCAGGCTTATAAGTATCCAGTACTAAACGACCGTAAGACATACTAAACTGCAGATCCAGAAAAGATCATAATTTCGGTCTACACACCCTTCTTTTCCTTAACATCGGTTTAATTTGAACTTTATCATTGAGTCCTGGTGCCTTGTCGGCTCTACATCTGATAATCCACCTTAACTCCTTTTCTAAAGTCAAATTTACCATATCACCACCTCTAATGTTCCCAAACACAGTTTGGAGAGCACAGAAAGTGAACTTATGCGTCACATCAAACGACTGTACATGTTTTGCTAAGGCATTATGAGCCGAACTAACACGAATTTGATAAATATGCTCCCTTATGCGCTCCCTCAGAGTTCTATTGGTCTTCCCAATATAAAACGAGGGGCACTTGGTGCATCTAGCCAAATATATCAAATTACTACTACCACAATCGGTCCCAGTACTTAGTTTAAACATGTAGCCTGTAGTGGGATGTACAAAACTCATCCTAGTATCTATATAAACACATTGTTTACACCTACCACAAATTTTAGTATTATACTCATATTGTATATGACTATTCTGATGTAAAACATTCTTAGGGCCACAGAGAATCCTTCTCAGGTTAGGTTTATTTTTAAAAGTAAACTTAGGTTGGGTCCCTACTAAGGGGCCTGCCTTGTCATCCAATAACAAAACATCCCAATGCCGCTCCATTATCTCCCTAAGAAACACAACATCTTTGGTGAAGAACATACAGGCTCGTATCTCATTATTAGTCACTTCCAATGTATCATGGCTAGTTGTACTTGGTTTCAAAAAGTAAGGTCTAGCTCTATCAGATCTGATGTTATCTACCTCTCTCAAAACTTCTTCAAATTTAAAAGGAGCATAGCCTCTCGAGGTGAAGCTACGCCGCAAATAGCTAACTTCATTAACATAGCCTTCTTCTGAGGCATTAAGCCTAGAGGCTCTCATCAGCTGACCTTTCATCACATTGTCAAATACATATTTAGGGTGCATACTCCCTCTGTGTAAAAAAGTATTCTTATGGCATGACTTAACGATGTATAGAAGTATTCAAGAGGCCACTATCCAATCTATGTATATTAACATCTAAAAAAGAAATTTGCTCACGTGAATAATTCAAAGTGAACTTCAAAAATTCGTGGATGTGTTAATATAATCATAAAAGCCAGAAGGCTCCTCTCGTCACCAAGCCAGACAATAAAAAGGTCATCCACAAATCTTTTATAAAGGCCTATGTCTGTCATGAAGCGCTGGTTCTGCAATATAAATTCCTCTTCCCATTTAGCCATAACAAGATTGGCGTAGCTATTGGCACAAGAAGTGCCCATAGCTACGCCATCCTTCTGCAAAAAAAGATCTTCACCAAAAAAAAAGAAATTGGAATAAAGAATAGTTTCAAGGAATAGTGCTAGCAGATCTATTTTTACCATACTATATTGTGACTTACGGCTTAGATAATCAGAGACACTGGAAACACCTAGATCATTGGGAATAACTGTAAATAAATTGACAACATCCAGTGTCACCAGGTAATATTCTCTATTGTGTACATGTCAAAGTATTGTGTGTGTTATGTTACTTTAACATTATGTAAACCACCCTATGATGAATGCCTAGCAAGCTAGAGTGAGAGCCAATACAAACTGCTATCTATAATGGATTTATGAGCTGCTGTAACATTAAGGTGCTTAGTTAGCAATCAAAATATATATAAATATATATATGTTGGTTCTTTTGAATGGATTTTCAAGCTGTTATGCTTTCAGGTTAGTGACTTTTATTGTCATATGGCTCTGTTTTCGTCTGTATTCAGTTAGAGTTTTTATTGTGTTTACCTAATGTTGTCTTTTTGCTTTCCTGGATACATCATGAACTAGAGTGTGATGTTTGTTTTATTTTAGATAATCCAACACTTTAAATAAGTTAAGTGCATTATGTGAACCTTATGTGTTTTCTGCACGCTGCAGTATTTGAAGCACTTGTTGTTCAGACTGTTTTTATTTTATGTTTGCAACTCAGCTGCATTAGAGTTGCTGTCATCCAAAGGTTTTTATATGTTAGTTGTTCGTATTAATCACCATATATAATGTTTTAATTATATACACTTGTTTAGTGCAGATTTTAGCTTATATATTGAATGTTAGTATAAATGTCAGTAGTTTATATGACATTGTACTTTAGGCAATATATTTAATATTTTTTAGTATTGCTTTGAGGCAACTGTTTGCAGCATTTTTCAGCATAGGCCTTTCATGTGTTAGATATGAGTTAATGACCTTGCTGTTTCATTGGATAATTTATGACCAATGGTTTTAGTTTCATTAGTTTTTAAATAAGTCGATTTCTTATTTTGTATAAAGTCTGATGAAGCCTACGTGGCGAAAGCGCTAACTACAATAAATTATTATCCTTTTACTTCGGTGTCTCGTTTTACTTGGATACTTGAAAGAGTTTATGACCTGTGTTCCTGAAGAGGACTTTATGACCTGTGTTCCTGAAGAGGACTTTTATTCCTGTGACGTGGTGAAAACTGATAACTGAAACCAGTTGAACTGCCATTAGGTACCCACACTTTTATGACTGTTTTGGTTTATGAACTTTTTTCCTGTGTGGGCACCGTGCTCTGTTTGCTGTGTGTGGCCTTTTTTTGCTTTGTTATTTATCCTCTAAATTTCACACACCAGCAGAAGAGGATGGCGGAAAGTACTCTACAAAATATTGAACTTCCATATACACCGAATGTTTTGGGCGCTGCAGCTCAGAGGACCGAAAGGTTTAGAGTTTGTGTGACTGGTAGAGAGAATCTTTTGTTGGACTATGCACCGACTTTGAATCCTGATGCTAATCTAGATAATAATGTTAATAACATGAGCTTGACTGAAGACCTCGCTAAACTTGAGACTGATTTATTAAAGTTAAAGAGACTTCAGTTACAGAGACACCACTTTGAGGCCTGTCTAGCTAAGAAAATTGTACCGAGAGGCCTCAGGATCTTGAAAATGCCTACTACAGGTAACAAGTTTCCAGAACTGTTGTGTCAATGGCAGAAACTGAACCTAGAACTCAGCTTCAATTACATGAGACTGTTGATTAACTTTTTTACCCCTGAAGAGGAAACCCTTAGAGATGGAGCTAATACACTGTATGACAAGATCAAACATAGTTTTTCTAGTGACTTAATTGATCCTAAACTCGAGAGGGTTCTGGACAATGTCATGTTGTTTGAAAAGCGACTACTTGAACAAAAGAAAAATAAAATACTTAGAGATTTAAGGGACTTTAATAACTGCCATGTCTTTACTTGGCCTAGGCAGCTACCTGATAACAGGACAGCTTTGCCTGGAAGACATGAAACTAATGTTTTGCCTACTACAGTTACTAATGTTTTACCTGCTACAACTGAGAATGTGTTGGTTGATACCTGTACTGATAATGTTTTATTAAATGATGTTATAGATAGTCAGGTTTCTAATGACAATGGTGTTGGTCTTGTTACATCTAATATTCCTATAGTTACTAATGCAGTTAACATTGGTGAGAACTCTAAGCTGGATAATATGGCAACTGACAAGGTGAATAGTGAAGTAGTACGTAGGAAGATTACTGGTCAAGTACTACCCAGCACATCCTACGAGAACTTAGGTACGAAGGCCAGTGTTCCTTTTCCCATAGCCCAACATTCCTATGTAAGCAGACAACGATCTGCAAGCAGAGGCAGACAGAAGAGGAAAGGGTCAGGGGGGGAGCAACATGGCCCGACCCTAAAGAAAATGTGGGAGAGAACCACGAATCGTTAGTTATCAATATATCTAATAAAGTCCTTACTAGTGATGAACAAAATGTACTAGAGAAAGGCTTGAGTTTTATACCCAGCTGTAATGGTAATTTAGTAGACTCCATCATAGATTTGAGACTGTTTATTAGGAATCTACAATTGAAAATAGATTTTGGCACAACTCAAGATGTGACGTACAATCCACGTTTTAAATCTACCAGTGTATATATGCCTCAACTAAGCCCTTTAGTAGATACTTATGCTAAACTGGTAGAAAATGATATTTATACATATTTTGATTTTAACCACAGGAAGAACTACAGGAATAATCTAAGTTATAAACAGAGGAAAGCATTGGATGAGTTAAAACTAGATGGATCTGTAGTCTTTAGACCAGCCAACAAAGGGGGCTCTTGTGTGGTTATGAACCAACCAGATTATGTTAGATGGATGCATGAGATGTTGGGAGATGTGAAATTTTATAATAAAGCTACAATGGGCGAGATTACTGAAAAAGTTTTCCAAATATATGATATGTTAGATGATTTAATTTTGAACGGCTTACTTGATGATGAGACATATGACTATTTGAAGGTTAAGAATCCTCGTATACCTATTATACAAGGTCTCCCCAAAGTCCATAAATCTTTGCACAATCCTCCTATGCGCCCCATTGTTGCTGGACAAGGCTGGGCTACTGAGCCCCTTTCTATTTATGTGGAATATTTCCTACGCCCTGTGGTTGATCTTAACGCAGTTATTCTTAGAGACAGTAAACAGTTTTTGTTAGACTTATATGATTATACTAAACAACTTGATGACAATAGAGAATATTACCTGGTGACACTGGATGTTGTCAATTTATTTACAGTTATTCCCAATGATCTAGGTGTTTCCAGTGTCTCTGATTATCTAAGCCGTAAGTCACAATATAGTATGGTAAAAATAGATCTGCTAGCACTATTCCTTGAAACTATTCTTTATTCCAATTTCTTTCTTTTTGGTGAAGATCTTTTTTTGCAGAAGGATGGCGTAGCTATGGGCACTTCTTGTGCCAATAGCTACGCCAATCTTGTTATGGCTAAATGGGAAGAGGAATTTATATTGCAGAACCAGCGCTTCATGACAGACATAGGCCTTTATAAAAGATTTGTGGATGACCTTTTTATTGTCTGGCTTGGTGACGAGAGGAGCCTTCTGGCTTTTTATGATTATATTAACACATCCACCGAATTTTTGAAGTTCACTTTGAATTATTCACGTGAGCAAATTTCTTTTTTAGATGTTAATATACATAGATTGGATAGTGGCCTCTTGAATACTTCTATACATCGTAAGTCATGCCATAAGAATACTTTTTACACAGAGGGAGTATGCACCCTAAATATGTATTTGACAATGTGATGAAAGGTCAGCTGATGAGAGCCTCTAGGCTTAATGCCTCAGAAGAAGGCTATGTTAATGAAGTTAGCTATTTGCGTAGCTTCACCTCGAGAGGCTATGCTCCTTTTAAATTTGAAGAAGTTTTGAGAGAGGTAGATAACATCAGATCTGATAGAGCTAGACCTTACTTTTTGGAACCAAGTACAACTAGCCATGATACATTGGAAGTGACCAATAATGAGATACGAGCCTGTATGTTCTTCACCAAAGATGTTGTGTTTCTTAGGGAGATAATGGAGAGGCATTGGGATGTTTTGTTATTGGATGACAAGGCAGGCCCCTTAGTAGGGACCCAACCTAAGTTTACTTTTAAAAATAAACCTAACCTGAGAAGGATTCTCTGTGGCCCTAAGAATGTTTTACATCAGAATAGTCATATACAACATGAGTATAATACTAAAATTTGTGGTAGGTGTAAACAATGTGTTTATATACATACTAGGATGAGTTTTGTACATCCCACTACAGGCTACACATTTAAACTAAGTACTGGGACCGATTGTGGTAGTAGTAATTTGATATATTTGGCTAGATGCACCAAGTGCCCTCGTTTTATATTGGGAAGACCAATAGAACTCTGAGGGAGCGCATAAGGGAGCATATTTATCAAATTCGTGTTAGTTCGGCTCATAATGCCTTAGCAAAACATGTACAGTCGTTTGATGCGACGCATAAGTTCACTTTCTGTGCTCTCCAAACTGTGTTTGGGAACATTAGAGGTGGTGATATGGTAAATTTGACTTTAGAAAAGGAGTTAAGGTGGATTATCAGATGTAGAGCCGACAAGGCACCAGGACTCGATGATAAAGTTCAAATTAAACCGATGTTAAGGAAAAGAAGGGTGTGTAGACCGAAATTATGATCTTTTCTGGATCTGCAGTTTAGTATGTCTTCCGGTCGTTTAGTACTGGATACTTATAAGCCTGGACTTTGTCTCCCCCCACAACCCCCCCCCCCCCCCCCCTTTTTCGTGTGTATTTTTCTGTTAGTTGCTCAGTAGGGACTTTGATAAGGATTGATAGTTAGTTGTGATTTCTCACATAGTCCTATATTCTTGGGCTTTGCTTGATAGTTATTTGGTTACTATCTGTTATGTTTCCTATATACCCCTCTTCTTGTTTGGAGCGTTTGGGTTCCACTATGAGACCTAGGTAGATAGATCAGATTGCATATCCATCTAATATATTTATATTGAGTTTATGTATTATTTGTTACTGCTGTTTAAGGACTAGCGCAGAGTCGTGCATTCAACAGCGAGTGAAGTCTTAATATCTGCCATGATTGAGTGTGCTGCTATAGTGAGTTTTTGTGAAATGGTGTACTTTTGGTTTATTTATTTTTTAACCTGCTTTACTGCTGATGTACACCTTAAGTGTATGTTACAGCTTGTAACACAATGCTTTCACTTCTATACATGTCAAAGTATTGTGTGTGTTATGTTACTTTAACATTATGTAAACCACCCTATGATGAATGCCTAGCAAGCTAGAGTGAGAGCTAACACAAACTGCTCTCTATAATGGATTTATGAGCTGCTGTAACATTAAGGTGCTTAGTTAGCAATCAAAATATATATATGTTGGTTCTTTTGAATGGATATTCAAGCTGTTATGCTTTCAGGTTAGTGACTTTTATTGTCATATGGCTCTGTTTTCGTCTGTATTCAGTTAGAGTTTTTATTGTGTTTACCTAATGTTGTCTTTTTTGCTTTCCTGGATACATCATGAACTAGAGTGTGATGTTTGTTTTATTTTAGATAATCCAACACTTTAAATAAGTTAAGTGCATTATGTGAACCTTATGTGTGAACTAGAGTGTGATGTTTGTTTTATTTTAGATAATCCAACACTTTAAATAAGTTAAGTGCATTATGTGAACCTTATGTGTGAACTAGAGTGTGATGTTTGTTTTATTTTAGATAATCCAACACTTTAAATAAGT
This sequence comes from Protopterus annectens, assembly GCF_019279795.1. Classification (NCBI taxonomy): domain Eukaryota; kingdom Metazoa; phylum Chordata; order Ceratodontiformes; family Protopteridae; genus Protopterus; species Protopterus annectens. The sequence continues at coordinate 1,453,300,653 of NC_056733.1, forward strand.
TAAGTGCATTATGTGAACCTTATGTGTTTTCTGCACGCTGCAGTATTTGAAGCACTTGTTGTTCAGACTGTTTTTATTTTATGTTTGCAACTCAGCTGCATTAGAGTTGCTGTCATCCAAAGGTTTTTATATGTTAGTTGTTCGTATTAATCACCATATATAATGTTTTAATTATATGCACTTGTTTAGTGCAGATTTTAGCTTAGATATTGAATGTTAGTATATATGTCAGTAGTTTATATGACATTGTACTTTAGGCAATATATTTAATATTTTTTAGTATTGCTTTGAGGCAACTGTTTGCAGCATTTTTCAGCATAGGCCTTTCATGTGTTAGATATGAGTTAATGACCTTGCTGTTTCATTGGATAATTTATGACCAATGGTTTTAGTTTCATTAGTTTTTAAATAAGTCGATTTCTTATTTTGTATAAAGTCTGATGAAGCCTACGTGGCGAAAGCGCTAACTACAATAAATTATTATCCTTTTACTTCGGTGTCTCGTTTTACTTGGATACTTGAAAGAGTTTATGACCTGTGTTCCTGAAGAGGACTTTATGACCTGTGTTCCTGAAGAGGACTTTTATTCCTGTGACGTGGTGAAAACTGATAACTGAAACCAGTTGAACTGCCATTAGGTACCCACACTTTTATGACTGTTTTGGTTTATGAACCCTTATTTACATAGTCTAACGCAGGATGCTGCCGAATGTGAGTTAGTTTAAATACTGTACATTTTTACATACCTGGGATGTATTTAGCTGTACTATGTATAGACATTCTCTTACATCAATTAATTATTCAGTCAAAATATTCAACATACAGTTTCAGTTCTCTGTTACACTGTCTACATTTATTGTATGTAAACTTCGATTCCTTATCATAGGAATCATATGAGATTACTAGGCTATCAACCTGGTGGTCATTTTAAGCCTGACCATTTCATCCCAATGTAATACCATAGAAATGAAAGTCAATATGCAAGATTGCATTTAGTGATGATTGCCCATGTCCAGGAGGGCTGTGGACTCTATACCCAGTAAGAATTTATGGTGCCCCGTCCACTTGTCCAGGTTCCTCTTGAACAGTGTCATAGAGGTGCTCTGTTTCACATGAATTGGTAGCATGTTCCAAAGATGTGGCAGTTGCTGGGAGATAAAGCTGTCCCTCCAGCATGTCCTATTTAAGTTGCAGGCCATATTTAGATACCTGAAATGGGTAGCCCCAGTCCTATTTGATTTATGCATATGCAGCAAGTTCATTAGGTTTGGGTCTTGGATTGCTCTGCAGGCCAGGAATAAGTCTCCCCTAAGAAGTCTATACAATTCAGAGTCTAGTGATAGGGACTTTAGCCAGTCTGTGTAAGGCACATGCTGGAGCCCTTTGATCTTCTTTGTTATAAACTTCTGAAGTCTCTATAATTGCTCCAGGTGCTTAGTATGGTACATGCCAAATGGGGTGTTATACTCAATTATGGCTGGATAAGTGTTGAGTATAGGGGGGTTATAACTTCATTTTTTTTCTCAAGGTGATGCCTTTACTAATCAAGTGTGCTACATAGAAAGCTTTCTGTACTACATTAGACAGAAAGTTAAGGTCACAGTCAACCTGTGATCCCAGGTCCCTTAGGTACTTAGGGTATTGTTGCAGATTTGATTGTTTCGGCACATTCTTTTTGCCGAAGGGAATGATGATGCATTTTTTTGCATTCCAGTTTGAGACCATGACTAATACACCAGTCTTTGATCTGCGTGTGGCCTTCCTGGGGTATACTGACATCATTTGGGGATTCAATGATTGCACCTAGTTTGCAGTCATCTGCAAATTTGGTCAGCCACAACCCTTTAGTTTTGACCTGAATTTCTGAAAAGAATATACCAAACAGTAGGGGGCCCAGCATTGACCCCTGTGGCATCCCACCCCACCCTTATAATTTCCATGTCTATTCTCCATTTCTTCATTTTTGTTTTTTTTAATCTTTCTGTAATTGCAACTGTTATCCTTCTGCTTCACTGACATTGCCAAGCTGTTATTTTTTATTTTTGTTTAGTCATTTACTTTAGAACATTCCCAGTTTAAGCAAGCCACATGGTAGGGTCTCCTAATATAATCTAATATACTGTAACAGTATTTCTGTAGATTGAGTGGCTTGCAATAATAATAAGTCAGAATGCCATGATGGGGGTTAGGTCATCATTTTACAATCAGAATGGAAAGCAATGCGGCATGTCTGACCATAACATGGAATGAATATCTATTTACCCTGTGTTAGCAAACAAAACACCTCTGTAACCAAGGATGCATCTCTTTCCAGCCAGTTAATAACCCAAAATCCTCCATAATAATTCTGAGCATGGCTGCAGTTTTCCCTATTCATATAACTCTCATCTGGAAGTCTATCCATTGTCAGACCTGTCAATTTATTGAAGACTTCCACTATTATGATTCCATACATGTACCCTTGGTTTTCATCAACTCCCTAGTATAGTGGAATGGATGGGGGACTATCATCAATATCAGAGCCATTAAAGTTCCCAATCACAAGTTTTTGATATAACGCTTTAAGTATCACTATGTTCCACCTTCCTTTCTTACCCACAAGCCCCTCTGTTTAGTCCAACCCAAGGAATTACGAGTTAGAATCACAACTTCTCTTTTGGATGTACCACTTCAGTTTGCATGCCCTCAGCCATTCCATAACCTTTGCAACTATAAACATAGTTAAAAATCACCTTTTTTGTATGTAGTAGAAATACCCTGCACATTAAGAGCCAGTCCAACAACAGCCATTTCTACACCTTTAGAATTCTTCTCTGCTGTTTGGACATTTGAAACACAGAGGATTTCTGTTAATCCTGACCACAGCCATTGGTTTCTGATCTTAATTCCCTGGAAAGCCTGACTACATGAAGATTCTGTTGCTAATCATCAAGCTATACCTATTAGGGGGATCAGGCTACTAACTTCTAACCGACATAATTTTTGTAACTCTGCTATAATAAACGCTTTGAGGTTCTTAGCCTCCAAATTCTCAGTCAAGCCCATTATTCTGAAATGATTATCTCTTGCCCTATTTTTCATATTAGCCCATCTAGAAAAAGTGTACACTTAGTGTTTTATGCAGTTGCACTTTGTTTGCTTGATGTCTCTACAGGTTTCACTTGTTCTATGATGTCTACTCCTATTGTGTAGTAAGTAAAGATCGCAAATGGTTAAACTGTGCCTCATGACAAGCCATTATAGTATTGCTCTGTGTTATGTTCATTGCAGAACTGTAAAATAACTTAGACAAAGTTTGGACAGTCAATTTTTTTTCTTCTTAATATCATCTGTGACATTCTCTGCAATTACAACCATCTTGCCACAATTCCTTGGGACAAGCTGAGGTGCTGAGAACAATTTCAAGCAAAAAACAGTCAAAACAAGTAAATCCAAGGTTGAAAATAACTAAATAATGTTCTGGATATCTTATTTTGTTAAAATACACTGTTTTGAGTATTTTTAATCGAAAATGAGGCTAAGAATGCTAGGAGACCACCAAAAGCCTTCCACCGGGCATGTATGTCTGTGTGCATACTTTGCCTTATTGATGGAGTTTTGTGAAGGTTTGTAGACTTAAGCTAGTGTCAAACATAGGAATCACATATGTACCTTGTTGCAATAAGGTATCTAAAGGTATATCAAATAAGACAATTTCAAAATCATGGGGTAAACAAATAAAATGGACATTTGAGTATGAAGAGTCTTAGGGAATGTCAGTGTCAGCAAAAGATAACAATGTACAGATATTAAATGCTTTTGTGGGTAAGGTAGAAAATGTTTTGGCTGTAGGTATAAGGAAATAAGAAGTCCTATGCATTTAATGCTACACAATGCTTTTAGGGGTGTAACAGATGGCTTTAAAGCATTTTGGCAAGTTTACTATAATTGTTCAAGGAGATTTTAGTTGCAATTTCAGACAAAGGAATAAGAAATTGTCACAAGACATTAAAGTCATGAAGGATGTATGAACAGATAGTTCTAGGCTCAGGCAGGAAACTTGTTTGTGTGAGAGCCTGAAAACAGAAACTGATTACTTTCTGGCATCACCAGTGTTTAGTGATGGGGTGAGCATAAAAGGCAGGTGTGATTCTATAAGTACTGAGTCACCGACTCGGACTACATATTCATGGGGTTTTTGGGACTTATGAAATCTCTACTTGAAAAAGCCTGATTGTTTTGTGTTCCTATTGCTCCAGACATAGTTATTGTATAATTTATTATGCTGATGCTTTTTACTTGCAAGACATTCAAAGAGGCTTTGGCCACCACCCCATTTACTTTTATTTCAGCAGTGAAATATCTCTTTAAATAAATGAGTGTAGAAGAGTATCTAGTTTGGAAACAAATGGGTGATTTATGTTTATGGCTTCCAGGTGATGATGCCCTATTAGCCACAACTGAGTGTGATCCTTAGCATACAGTGGAAGTTTTCAATGCTGATTGTAATATGGTAGGGATTAAACTCACCACCTCCAAATAAGACATCTTTATTTTCTCCCTGAAAAGAGGGAATTCTTCTGTCTCTGAGTGAGGAGGTAAGCAACTACTTCAGGTGAAGAAGCTTAAATATCTTGGAATTTTCTCCAAGAGTGAAGATAGTGGAGATCATGAGACTGATCAGCAGATGGCTGCAGTGGTGGCAATAATGACAGTATAATGGACTGGGTTGGCGAACTGAGGCACTGGACAAAGATCTCATTTTATCTGCCAGTCTATTCACTATACTCAGCCATGGTTGCAAGCATTTGATAATTACCAAAAGATGAGAAGTTAGATTCAAGTGGCAGAAAAGAAACTCTAAGTTTCCTTTGCAAGGTAAATGTCAACAATCTATTAATGAGAAGCTTAGCAATGTCTGAGGAACTTGGGTCCATCCATTAATCCCAGGCATAAGAAGAGATATTTGAACTAATCTGGGAACCTCGTAAGGATGTCTCCTGGCAACTTCCCATGGGACATTTTCCAGATTAGGCCAATTTAAAGCAGGCTGCAGGGTAGACCCAGTTCACACTGGATGAATTGCATTTCTTAGCCTGCTTATGAACAGTAGGGAATCCCTCAGAATGAGCTGGAGACTGTTACTGGGAATAGGGTCATACTCCAGGGCATCAATGGATGAATCCAAACAATGAATGCATGCCTTCAGCAGCCAAAACATGTGCTCAGTAATGTTTCTTGTTTGTGACTTGGCATACTCATACCCCTGACCTGTTTCATTTTGTGGATTTCTGATGGGTGTCATCAGTCATGGTTCCAGGACCCTGACTGATGATCACAAATAAGATACCTCCAGAGGAAGTCTCCCCTGACAAAATGTTGATAAAGGTCACTGGTAACTGTCGGGATAGCCTGCAGACACATTGTAGATGATACCCTATACAATAAAGACCACTTGGTAGTTGATGGAGTGATTCCCTTTGCAGTTCACATACCTCCTTCCCAGTTCACCTAGTGAGATCTTTATGTCCCGTATGGTATTTCCTTTCTCCTCTGTGGTATATGGGAACCGCATATGCTTCCCCACAGCTGAAGCATGGCATTGAGAAACTGATGATGTATTCTTAAAGTAGGTGTCTGGGATACCCCTATCATACATTCAGTAGGTCACTGAAAGGTCCTTGTAGCTAGTATATGTAAAACAACAAATACCTTAGCATCCACTGGGATAGATACTCGTTGACTTCCACAAGGTTGCCCACAAGGCCAGCACATGTCCACAATGTCTTGCATTGTCTCACTATCCACACAGTACCAACTGATGTAATGGAGTTTATGAAATTTTAAGTACAGTTGGATGACCCGGTGCTTCCAGGGGTGATGACACATACATGCCTACCATGGACCATAGTGGCAATGAAAACTTCTCGTGGATACACATTTAATGATACACCAGCAACCCCTAACATTACTTAGCAATTTCCATTGCATGAAAGTAAATATTCATCAGAGTTCATTTATACAGCCTATGTAGCCCTGACACACGGTGTTTATACATTTATGCATTGTTCTACCATCTCATTTGCCTCATTTGCACACACAAAGCTACTCATTGTAAACTCACTACCATGTCATTATATAGTCAGTGGCATATACCATGTACAACCCTGCTGCTCAGCATTCCCTGCTAAAGGTATGTATGTCTCTGATTCACACATACCCTACATGTGGCCACTTATTGTGCAAAACTGCTCTCTTCAAAGCAGGAAAGTTTTCCAAATACCAGCAAATATTCTTGTTACCTTTTAAAAATAAAACAAACTTTTCATATCTTAAAATTATACTTTCAAATTAATTAATTTTTATTTACTTATTCATAGGTTCATAGGCTCCTAGCTTGTTATTAGGCATGACAACAAACCTAGCCATGCACCCTATACCAACTGGGAACCCAAGTATCATGGGGGGGGCATGTTAGGCAGGTGACTAAGGACTTGTAAGAGGGGTTAGTTAGAATAAGACTTTACTTATTGATGTCCTCTATATTAAGGGACATGGGTGCCAGACCAGGGATAAATTTACGATTTCCCATCTAAATGTCAAGGTTTCATTTGAATAGGATCAGAGATGAACTCTGTTTTACATGGATGGGGAGCCTATTCCATAGTGTGGGGATCCATTATGACACATATCTGCCTCTCCAGCATTTTCTTTTTATGTCACAAGTGAAGTTCAGATCCCTGGATCAAGTATTTCTGGTGCTGTTTGGTTTGTGCATGTGCGATAGATACATCAGGTCTGGGTCTAAGGAAGCCCTGTAAGCCAGCCAATGATCCCCTCTCAGCAGCCTGTAGGAGACTGAATATAGTGACAGAGCCTTTAGATGATCAGTGCTGTTAACAATTTTCATACTGGAGGATTTAGATGAAGGCAAATCACTCCTGTTCATTTATGCATATTATATTATCTTCACATATAACATTTCAAACTGCAGTGAAGAGTGTAGCCATTTTTTTCAGTTTGTATACTTAAGGTCCAGTACTGCTATCCCACGGTCATCTATACTGCCCTCTCAGTCATCCTTGCTGGCCTAACCATCGCTACGACAATTTATCTCCGAGCCAGAACACGATCAGCAAATACAAATGCAGATAATATGTGCTTATACACTGGCTCACAACACAATATTGTTATTAAGCTTTTGGTTTACAATTTTAGAATATTGTTCCATTCAAAATAAATTGATTGCCTTCCCAATGTTTAGTAACAATGCTGAAAAGTGACAATCCCATGAAATCCATGCTAAAGCAAAACCCATTATTCTAGCAAATTTCCAAGTCTATAATAATGATATTTAATGTCTGTTACTGATTTTTGGCCTTTGTATCCCCATTACTTTTGACATCGGCCAGAATTATTGCACCAAGAGGTTAAAAGGTATGAGAAGCTATACTACAATGATCACCTCATGAGCAGCACATAGCCTTAATCTTCTGCATAGCCAGATCTTTTTAAGCTGTTTCTTAAACATTAACACTTTTTAAAAATCAAAATACCAGTATAAAAATTATGAAAATTATATATATTTTTAGGTCAGGGATTATTTCCACCCGGGTCATATCCTCTGTACTCCAGAGCAATCAGACTTGCCAGCCACATGGTTTCACAGTCATATTCAATGATCATTTCAAGACACTAATGCCTTCTTAATATCATATACATAGCTGTCATCCTTTTTCTCCAAATTGTGGAATGTATCTCTCAAAAATTGGAATTGTTTGTCAAAATGTGGAAAACGTACTAAACCATTGGAAAAAAGCTTATGGAAAGATAAATAACGATTTCTACATACCTATAAAAAGCACTTTTAATAATTTAATATAATTTGTTATTTTTTTACCATGGCCATTTGTTTAAAATGTTATTAGCAATGAATGCATGAAAGTCCCTTTCTGTGTGGAATAGCATAAAACGTTTTTTTTTTAAATGAGGAACATTCCTCTTAATGAAGTACTGTTGTGAGGTACAGTTTCATAGTTCAGTAATTGTGTAAGATATTAATTAATATTCAGTTTTTGTGCAAATACATGTAAGATCCAAAGTATCTGACAGTAAACTCATTTGAATGTAAATAAAAATGAAGACTTCTATCTTATAAAAGTGGAGGTGATCCCTCTCCCAGTCTACAGTATTCTGCTTACAGTTCCATGACAGAGGTATGATTTTACTGCTGATACAGTAGTAACAAAAACATGCTGTTATATAACTATAAAGGGGATAAAGCAAGCTGCAGGGTGAAGGGGTCATCACCATCAACGTTTACTGCTTCAGCAAACAAATAACTTCAGTCATTTAGTGCAGGCTAATCAGCTCCCCCTTCCCCACCCCCAGGACAGCACACCACTGACTTTAAAAATAGATGTATTGGGAAAGACATTAACGCTTACAGCAAGATCAGCAACAGCATAGTAGGGTTTAAATAATCTGTTAATAATGAATGCAGGTACCTCTCTTGAAATGTGACACCTATACGTTGACTTGCTTTTTTAGCAGCAGCCTCTAACACAAAAGTACCTTTACCAGCAGGCAACAATTCAAAAAATGTACTTTTCCAAAGATTTTGCTGCCCCGTTTGCCAATGGCTATATGTTACAGTGTACAAAGTGTATGCTTGTCGACATCCTGGGTAGCATGCAGTCAAATTGCTCAGGTCAGAATATGTCCAAATAGTCTGAGCCCACTTAATGGACAAGCAGCTTGGATATTAACTCTATGAAAATCCAACATTAATTAAAAGGATGCTGTGTAACAATCTTTTTTTTTCCCAAAGCTTGCCAAAGATTTCTAAGGAGAACACATAATATGGCAATGAGAGTAAGCTGCTTAATGTAGATTATGCAGTAATCTTTAAGTTAATTTCACAGCAATTGCTTTCTGATCAAAAACTAAACAATGGCCTTCGTTCGTGTGCTTGTAGTCTGATCCAGCCAGAAAAGTTCAAATCATTCCTTATAGGGAAAACAAATCTGATTCCCATGTCATCCCAGTAACATTAAACATAGAAATGTGTTTGACTATTAAATCTTCAAAATTGCAGTGCTGGTCTAGCTTTGAGACACCTGGAACATCATTTTATAGCACTATAAAATGGCAATAGCTCATTAAATGCTTTAACAGGGCCTTGTAATAACAAACTTTGCTCCATAATGGAGTTATCCCTTTCTCATGAAGGTAGTTTTCACCAGGCATCAGACGTAATATGTATATACAATGGTACTGGCAAGGATTCACCTGGTGGTTTAGAACATATGGAAGTCTCCTCTCCCATTCACTGGTCGGTGTGCCAAATTCAACATTGCGTTTGGAAGTGTAGACTCTTTGAACTTGAGAATAACCTCTAAGCCCTAAGTAATGGACTAAAGATCCTCATCCATGTGAGTTGACAAGTCACTACTGTTTCTTCTTTTTTTTAAATTTTTGTTTTATTTGGTTTTAAAACAACAAATAACTCAATTATAGAACAAACAAATACTATTTACAGAGGTCAACAGCTGATCAATACATCAAAGTTATTTATATCAACAATTAATAATTTTCAAGCAAGTGTGTAACATTAGAAGTTATCATCTTTATAGTATGAAATTCACTACTGCAAACAATTTTTGCAATGCTATGAAATTCAACACTAGAGGGGGTAACTTTACTTTTCCAATTTTTCGTAATTATTTTTCTGACTATAGCAAGAATAGACCAAAGAAGAGACACTTGGTTTTTTTTGGAATTATCTCAGGAATCTGAGCATTAAATAAAACTAAAGATTTAGAAATATTACATATATCTGACCATAGAACTTGAATTAAGTTATTAATGTCTTTCCGAAAAGGGGAGATGACTTCATATTCATATACTACATGCATCCAATCAGCTATTATTTTAAAATCACATCTACAGTATTTAATTCAATTTGATTTATACATAATTGTAATTTGTTAGGAGTGACATTAGCTCTGTCTATGAATTCCCAAGCGAAAACTTTCCAATGTAATGAACGTGTAGTTTTATCTGTACATTTTAATATCATTTTCTTGTATTCTTCAGAGAAGTCTTCTTTATTAGTTTTTGAGGAGCAGTTAGAATAGGAATTGTCGAAATATGCACCATCTTACTTAACAGTTTTATAAATTTGTGACTAATATGATTTATTTTTCATTGCATTAATATTGATAATTATTAAGAATTCCAATAATTTGGGAATTATTTCTTATCTATGTTAAATGTTTTATTAATCTCTGTGTTCACAAAGTCTCTAAATATTTATAAAATGTAACCACTTTTCAGAAACCTGATTGTATTTGGAACTTACATTTTCAACATTATATATATCAGCACCATTTAAGAATTTATGCCAATAAATTAAGTTACTTTGTTGTTTCAACGCTAGCATTTTGTTGATGTTATCAGTTTCTATGCAGTCATCTGTATATGCAATTAGAAACATTGAAAATATTAAGTATTTAACACAATGGTTAGAATATTTGAACTTTTGCAAAGAGGAAATTATGTTATTTAAATTGAGAATTTAAGAAGAGGGTGTGATTACATTTACACAAACATCTTTTAATAACCAGATAAAACTATTGGGGCATATTTGTTTATGACTGGTTGTGATATATTTATTATTTACTAATAATATTTCTTGATGTATTTGTTTCCTTTATGAATCATAAGATGAATTTATCCACAATGCTATAACTTTTACTATTGTTGAAGTAGCATAAAATTGAATATCAGAGAATCCTATTCCACCATTATCCCAACCTTTTCTGTGCCAATAAAAGGAATCTTGGTTTATTAGGATGCCAAAAAATTTAAGTAGAATATAATTTATCTTCTTCATCAATTTGTTTGGTGGAGATAGTACTAAAGATTGTAAGACAAACAATATTTAAGGGAGAATTACCATATTAATAAGTATTAATCATTCTTCCATGGTAAAGAAGAATTTGTTCCAATTTGTGACAAAACTTAAAATTCTATCAGCAACCTGCTGAAAGTTTTTTTGTATAATTTCTTTACTATTAGACATAATGATTATACCAAGGTATTTCATTTGATTGCTATTCCAATTGAAGTTAGTATATTTCTGTATGAATTGTTTATTTTTTTATTAATTAATAATGTACCTGTTTTAGTATGATTAAATCTTAAGTTCAAGATTTCTTAATTCATTATAATTAAATCTTAAGTTCAAGATTTCTTCAAACTGACTCATAGAAATAATTATATCTTGTAATGAATTTTCTATATTTCCTATTGTTAGTAAAATATCATTAGCAAAGAGATGAATCTTTAGTTCAAAATCGTCTTTTATTTTGATACCATTAATGCTCTTAATGGATCTAATATGATTAGCAAAGGGTTCATAGCTAATGCAAAATGTAAAGGTGACAATGGACAGCCCTGTTTCTGCCTTTTTGTAATTTAAAGGAATTAGAAAGAAAATAACCAATTTCAGCATAAGCACAAGAGTTATTGTATAACTTATAAGTGAATGCAATTAGCTCAGGTGAGAAATTATACACTTTAAGTGTTTTAGACATAAACGACCAATCCACTGAGTCAAAAGCCTTATTTAAATCAAGATTAATGATAGTTACTTTTTATTTTTATTTGCATAGTCTATTAATATATATATTCTTATTATATTATCCTGTACTTGTCTATTTAAAAGAAACCAAGTTTAATCACTGTTGAGTAGTTTAGGTATAAGAAGATTTATTCTGTTAGCTAAAATGGACATGAACATCTTATAGACCACATTTACAAGTGAAATGGGTCTGCATGATGAGCAGTTTTTAGGAGCCATATCTTGTTTTAAAATAGGTAATATAAGGGAATATTTCCATGATGGGGGAATTTCAGCAGTTGTTTTTATTTCTCTACAGAACGTATTTAATATTTTAACTGCATCATCCAGTAATATTTTGTATAGTTCTGGTATAAGCCATCAAAGCCCAGCACCTTATTATTTTTTAACCTTTTTATTTGATCTATTATTTCTGTTAAAGTGAATGGGCTATCAACTTTTTATTTGTTCACTTCTTATTTTATTATTTATATTTTCCTTATAAAGTTTCAACCATATCATCAATATCTATGTTACTTGTATTATTATTTATACTTTCATAAATATTTAAAGCCCTCAAGAATACCTTTAATATCTGTTCTTCTTTCTTTTTTATTATTTACATGTGCTATAATTTTGTTGACATGATTTAGTTTATTCATTTTCTTCACTCTAAGTGTAAGTTTATGCAAGCTTAAAGGGTTTACTGAATATGCCTTAAGTTTAAGTATTTCTAGATTTATTGAAACTTTATGATTTAGAATGTCAACATATTTTGTATTTAAGTTTTGTTTTAATTTCAGACTGACTGATAATATCATTTGGTTTTATGTCAACATATTTTGTATTTAAGTTTTGTTTTAATTTCAGACTGACTGATAATATCATTTGGTTTTAAATTTTACTTTATTGTGTCTATTTTGGCGTGCAGTGTATTCATTTCTTTGTCCCATTCTCTTCTTTCACTAATATACCAGCGTGTAACTGTTCCATTTAAGTAATCCTTTAATGAATCCCACAAGACAATGTCAGATACTTTACCATTCATGTTTATTTCGAGGAAATGTTTGATCTCTTTAACATTCCAATCCTTGAATCATTTTATTTTAATAATGCACACCGGTAATGTCCTCTGATGTATTAAATTGTCAGTTTTTAAAATAATATTAAGGATTACATCATTATGGTCCAATAATACATGGAACTATTGAAACTTCTCTGACATGTGATACCAGATTGTTTAAGACAAAAATTTTATAAGTATTTGTTTGTGTTCCATATCTATATGAATAGCAGGCAAAATGAAGAAGTTTGTTTTCCTTTGCTCATATATATCCTTATATATAAGTGTTTGGCTGAAGATGAGATTCTGAGCTTTCTATCTGCAGTGGAATCTTTGTCTGATAAAATACAAATAAAATCACCAGCCATTATAGCTTCCCCTTTCAATAGGCTATATTGTCTAAGTATTTTTTTTGCATATTTAGCTCCAACCCCTGAAATACAATAAGACTTCACCAATTTATATACTTTTATGTTCCATTCAGTTCTAACAATGCTTAACATACCGTTTTTATCAATATATGTATATTTTACTTTAGGCATTACTGGTGAGTTCTTCCATAAAATTAGGGTGCCTCTTCTTTCAGCTCGAAAGCCAGAACCTGCTAAAACCAAATCTTTTTTTTTAATGAAATGTATTTACATCTTTATTAAGTAAATGTGTTTCCTGTAGAAATACTATTTGAGATTTATATAACTGAACATATTTGAACAGACTCCCTCTCTTTACTGGATTACTCAATCCATTATTATTAATAGATATATATTTAAAGTCAGACATTTATATAAGAAAGAAAAAAACAGGTATAATGGAATCACATTTATGTACAGAACTTAAATATCTTATATATAACAATATGAAATCCTCAGCTACGGATAAAACTTTTGAATCTAATAAAAAAATTACCTAATGATATAACCCTAAAACATTCTACTATGGAATAACAGTTTCCTAGTTTGTTGAAAAAGATGAACAAACTCAAACTCTCCATTAGACTAACAATGGTTAGCTCAAGCTTCTGATTCATATTAATGTGGTCCATTATTTTTAGCATGCATTATCTTAAAACAGTCCGCCAGTGAGTTATTATGAATAAGAAAAATTAAACAGGTGTTCAGCATCTTTATTATAGGATTATAGGATCATAGGAGGCTACTAGGCTAATAGCCATGGGGCCCTTACAAGCCAAGCCAAGAGTTAATTCCCAAAAAAGAAACCTCAGTCCACATCTGTCACCCTGTCAATGAGGGACACAGGTGGAATACCTGGGACAAATATGTGGTTTCCCATCCACTCATTAAGGTTGCACATGAAGGAGGTCAGCGAGGTACTCTGACGTATATGGGAAGTCTATTCCAGAGATGAGGCAGCCTCTGGGAGACAAACATGTCTCTCCAGCAGGTTTTGTTGATGTCACATATTAGATTCAGGCCTTTTGACTGGGTAATGCATGAGGAGTTAGGCTTACAGATATGGAATATCCCTAGTAGGGCAGAGTCTGAGATTGCATTGTAGGTGAGACACAGATCATACCTGAGCAATCTGTGCATTACCAAGTAGAGTGATAGTGATTTGAGCCTGCCCGCATAGGACAGGGTTGGAGGCCATGGATTCTATTTGTGAGGTATTTCTGTGGCCTTTCCAGTTGGTGCAGATGTTTGGAGAGGTACATACCAAATGGGACGCTATACTCAATTATTGGTCTAATGATGGAGGAGTATAGAGATGTAATAACCTCCTTTTTTTCTGGATGCAATCCCTTTACTTATGAGATGAACCAAGTAAAAGGCTTTTCTGACCACTGCTGCTACATGATAGTGAAATGTGAGATTGCTTTCAATCTGAGTATCCATGTCTCTCACCAGAGGTTGTGTACTTAGGGGGCTGCTATTGATGTGGTAATCAGTAGGGGCCGTGTTTTTGCAAAATGGTATGATGATACTTTTTTGCATTTAACTTGAAGCCATGACTTTGGCACCAGTTATTAGTTGCTGTGAGACCCTCTTGCAGTATGTTAACATCATGTGGGGAGTCAATGACAGCAATCAACTTACAGTCATCCAAAATCTTTGTCAGCCACAGGCCTTTTGATTTTACCTAGACCTCTGAGAAGTAGATGCCAAACAGCAGGGGTCCCAGGACAGATACCCGGGGAACTTCACTAGTGACAGTTCTGCTATCAGAACTGGAGGGACCTATTTTGATCTTGTGGATTCCTGTCAGTGAGCCAGTTGGCCACCCACCTGATGAGATAGGGATTTATGCCAAGTTGTGTTAGCTTTTTGATGATGCCAGAGTGGGGGATTGTGTTAAAGGCCTTAGCCAAGTCAAGGTAAGCTCTCTGTACTGACTTTCCCTCATCCAGTGCCCAGGTTCAACAGGCAAGATCTGTTCTTCATGAATCCAAATTGGGTGGGTTCAAGTGCTTGGAGATTGCCTATGTCCTTGTTTATGAGATCCATAATAATATACTCCTCCATCATTAGACCAATAATTGAGTATAGCTTCCCATTTGGTATGTACCTCTCCAAACATCTGCACCAACTGGAAAGGCCACAGAAATACCTCACAAATAGAATCCATGGCCTCCAACCCCTGTCCTATGCAGGCAGGCTCAAATCACTATCACTCTACTTGGTAATGCACAGATTGCTCAGGTATGATGGCTTTACACATCAGACTTGTCAAGCTAATGGAGCGATAGTTTCCAGAGTTAGTAGTGGCACCACCTTTGTGTAAGGAAGTGACAGTGGCAGTTCTCCACTCTGTTGGAATGAAGCCTGTACTTAGGCTGCAGTTGAATAGGGTACTCAATAACGAAGCTAGTTCTTGGTGGAGAGGGTACAGAATACAGCCTGGGATAATATTATGGATAGGGCCTTTAACACTCGATCTATGGAGATGTGAGGTGTGGGAGAAGTATTGGAGATGTTAAAAGGGCCTTTGGAGGGATAGGGGATACATTTTGTGCTGAACCTATCTGCTAGCAGGTTGGCTAAGTCAACAGGATCAGTGTATGTGATACCATTAAGTACTAATTTGGAACAGATCTAGACTTTGCCATGGAGTTTCCTGAAATAACTGAAGAAGGCTTTGTGGTTTTCCTTTGTTTTGGAGGCTAGTTTTGATTCATAATTGGCTTTGGAGGTTTTCACTAATGATCTAATTTGCTTGTTTAGGCTAAGGAGGGAGGTTTTCCAATTTGGAATTTGTTTCTTTTTACCCTTGGACAACAGTTTCTTACTTTTGTTGTAAAGCCTGTTGATAGAGGATGTCCACCAGACAGGTTTGTGCTTCCTTGAGGAGCAGGTTTTAATCTGTTGGGTATGGCTGAGTCCATGCAGTTGTACAGGTGCTTGTATACTGCACTGACATACTGTTCTGCATAGTTGTTTGCATCCTCTGAGGGGGGCGGTGGTATGAAGCTACTGATACCCTCCCTTTGGAGGTTGTAGTCAGATTTTGATAAGTTTTTTAGTCTGATTACAACTGGGAGGGGTGGATGGGATAGAAAGTTTGAATGAGACAGACAGATGGTCTAATCTTACAAGGGAAGAACATATGATGGAGTGGTGCAGCACTCACCCATGTTGGTGAGAACCAAGTCCAAAATGTTTTCTCCCCTTCTGGGGGAATAGATGAGCTGGTCTTGTGTATTAGAACTGATGAAGTCAAGGAATTGTTGGGTGAGTGCATTAGTGCAGGAATAGTTCAGCCAGTCTATGGTGGGGTAGTTGAAGTCACCAAGGAGCTGGGTGCTAGAGGGTACCTTGATAGAGTCAAGGAGATCTAGGTAGGAGGTGTGGGTGTCCTGAGTCATGGAGGGAGGTCTATAGCTGGCTATAACTTGGATGGGTGTCTTGCCAACTGTCAGTTGCACCTGGAGTAGTTCCAGTGCGTCATGCTGGCAAACGAGTATGGAGGTGTACCTGTCTTAATGAAGACAGAGACTCTACCACCCTTAGTCTTCCTGACCTCATTTAGGGGTTAGAATGTGTAGAATGAGGTATAGCCTGGTAAGACAGACGTGATCTCTGCAGCCCTGAACCAAGTTTCAGTGGCCGCACAGACATTGACATCTTCCAGTGCAAGGAGAGGCTCCAGTGAGTGCATTTTCAGGTTAAGGCTCCTAGCGTTAGGCAGTATGACCTTCAATTTGCTTTTTGATAG
Source organism: Protopterus annectens (assembly GCF_019279795.1). NCBI lineage: Eukaryota > Metazoa > Chordata > Ceratodontiformes > Protopteridae > Protopterus > Protopterus annectens. The sequence continues at coordinate 1,453,317,491 of NC_056733.1, forward strand.
ATCTTTTATGTTGGAAGATTTGTCTTTGGGACATTGCCTAATAAAGGCATAATGGGGGAGGCAAGAGCCTTGGCCAGGGTCCGAATCCCAGGGGTGACAGGTGGAGGCCATTTCTAGCAAAGCATCGAAGCCTGTCGACCATGTCATCCCAGGCAGACAGATACTGGATCCCCTTGGAGCTTTGAGCAGCCTATCTGTCACTGGGGGATTGGTTTCAGCTCAGAATCTGTAGTTTTATTGGCCATTTTGGGCTATTTCTATCCTTTTCATCTTTCTATTTAAAAACCTGTGTTTGCATGGTTTTGCACATCATGCAGCACCATTTAACTAGGGTTAAACTATTATCCGTGCCAGAAAGTCTGCTCTTCAAGTTTTCCCTTAGAATTAGCCAGTTCAGTTTTTAAGCACTCCAATCTGTTCCTCATAGCTCAGCACTTGCATAGAAACCATTATAAGCAATAGAGAGATCATAAATTGCTACAACACTCAACTCTCCTTACCAAGTAAGAAAAAAACAGTTAGCATTTAAATAGTGCTTAAATAAATAAGTTCCTATCCAGGCATGTCCAAGGGTCAGCTCCCAGTGTCTTCTCCTATTCATCTGGTGAATCAGGGCATTTTGAGGCAATATAGCAATTGCCTCATGTACACAGACAACCCTCTCCTCCTACCACCTAACACTACAACCTGTGAGAGATGCACCTATATTGCCAAACTGGAAGCCAAGCTCTCTCCAGCCAAGACTGGACTAGTCAGTCAAGAAGAGAAGGTAAACATTCGCACCACACCACGCACAACACAATCCTTCAAAACCTACACCCACATATAGTAACACAAAACACACACCTACATTCACGGAGGTCCTTAAAACAAACCTGCCCAAACAACAGAGACCTCTGAAGCTGAAATGCAAACAACCAACACCACCTAACACAACCCAAGTGACACATAACTCACAAAACCAGTGTGCCACTCAACCTCAGTCCCTAAGGCAAAACAACATACTCAGGACACTAGTCATAGGTGAGTATATAGTCAGGCACACTGATGTCACACTCACCAGGCTAAACAAGGAGAAGATTACAGTTAGCTGCCTGCCAGGATCTGCCACATAACCCATGCACTCAGGTCACTCCACAACAAGTACAAATATGACTCTTTCATTGTCCATGTTGGTGTGAACAACCTCAGATGTACCTCCCTGGACTACATGGAAAGAGAAATAAAGGAGCTCTAGGATTTAGTCCCAGGCAGGTATGACCCTAGCCATGAGTAGCATCCTGCCATCACCCAGAATGATACCGCAATACAAGGACAAAATGATTGACTTCAACAATTGGCTAAACTTCTGGTGTCATTCAAAGGGGATCCAGTATCTATCAGCCTGGGATGACATGATCGACAAGCCATGATGCTTTGCCAGAGATGGCCTGCACCTGCCGTCCCTGGGTTTTTGGATACTGGATAAGGCTCTTGCCACCCCCATAGTGCCTTTTTAGGTAAGGTTCAAATGACAAAATTACCACTGTAACTGGTACAAACAAACAAAATCTGAGGGTAATGCTACTCAATGCTAGAAGTCTAAACCTCAAAATGCACTCACTTGAGGCACTCCTTAAAATGGACCAGGTCTCTGCAGTGACCGAGACCTGGTTCACGTTTCCAGAGAGCAACCCTGCAATACCAGACTACAATTCATACCACACCTTTTGGCCATCTAACTTGGACCAAAACACCAGAGGGGGAGGCATGTCCATATTCACCAAGGATATCAACACCTCCAGGCTAATTACCCAACATAATGCATCCGAAATTCTACAGGTACAACTAACACTGGGCAAGACTGTAATCCAAATTGTAGCTCGCTGCAGGTCCCCCACCTGCCCCAAGACTCCCACTCCACTTTTCTTAACATACTGAAAAATATCAAGGTACAACCCAACACCCTCATACTGGGAGACTTCAACTACCCCACCATTAACTGGGAAAACTACTCATGTATCAACATACTGGCACAGTGTTTTTTGGGATTCATAAATTCCAGCACCTTGTACCAACTGATTCAGACCCCCACCAGGGGCAGCAATATTCTAGACCTGGCCATTACCAACACCAGAGGTCAGCCCCTCATTAGTCAGATCTGACCATAAGCTAATTACCCGAGACATCCACATCATGCCTCCACCCTGCATTAAGGAAACCATTGTAAAAATTTCTCAAAAGCCAACTTCATGCTTCTTAACACAGAAGTGGCTAACTTCACCACTTCTATGCAGATGGACAGTAGCAGTATGACTGCTGAATACTACATCAATGCACTGTATGAACACATACACGAGTACATGCACCATGCCATCCCAAATAGAACCAAGATGCTATCCTCCAAAAAAAAGAAGCCAATCTGGTGGTTCCCTGCCATTAATACGTTCTACAACAAAAGGAAGAAACTGTTGCAAAAAAGAGTAAAATCCCAAGACTGGAAAAACTCCCTTGTCAGCCTCAGTACGAAGTTGAGATCCCTCATAAAATCCTCCAAAGCTAGTTATGAAAAAAAAATCACTACAGATTCTAAAGACAATCACAAGGCATTCTATAGCTATCTCAAGAATCTCAATGGCAACACTCAGATCTGCTCAGAGCTACAGCACAATGACACTAAACATACAGAACCAGCTGATATTGCCAACATCCTGGCAGATAGGTTCAGTGCAAATTTATCACCCCCAAAAGGGCCCATCTCTATACCAGATGAATGCCAAGTTCCTGTAATCACGGCCACACAGGTGAAAAATGCACTCGCCAAAGCCAAAAATACAGCATCCATGGGGCCTGACAATGTCCCAGACTGTGTTCTACATGAACTACAACTGGCACCCCATCTAAGTACCATGTTCAATCATAGCCTCACTACAGGTTTTGTGCCTACTGAATGGCGCAAAGCTATGGTGATCCCACTCCACAAAGGGGAACTACAGATCCATCAGCCTGACAAGTCTGATCTGCAAGGCCATGGAACATATTACCATGGAACTTATTAACACATACATAGGTAACCTGCAAACTCTGGACCCCATCCAGTTTGGGTTTGTGAAAGGTAGATCATATCTCCTAAACCTGACTGACTTCTTTGAAGCAGTCACCAAAGCTGTGGACAAGGGTAAGGCAGTTCACACAGCCTACCTAGATCTTGCCAAGGCCTTTGACACCATCCCCCACTCTGGTATTATTGATAAAAAACTGGGCATAAACCCATATGTCACACGGTGGGTGGCCATCTGGCTCACCGATAGAACCCACACAGTGAAAGTAGTCAATTCCAAATCTGTCTCTAGCCTGGTGACAAGTGGAGTATCACAGGGTTCAGTTCTGGGTCCCCTCCTGTTCAGCATCTACTTCTCAGAAGTCCAAGCCAACACAGAAGGCTTATGGCTAACAAAGTTCGCAGACAATTGCAAACTGGGGGCCATTATTGAATCCCCTAAGGATGTGGACATTCTACAAAAGGGCCTCACTGAGACAGATGGCTGATGTCAAAACAACAGCCTTAAGCTCAACATCAAAAAATGCATAGTTATCCCCTTGGAAAAACCCTGTGCCAACAAACTATCACACAGGCGGTAGTCCACTCAACACCAAAAGTGTGATAAAAAAACTTGGGACACAGGTTGACAGCAGTCTCTCCTTTGACAACCACATAACCACAGTTGTCAGGAAGCCCTTCTATGTGGCACACCTCATCACAAAAGGTTTCTCATCCAGAAAAAAAGAGGTCATTGTCCCCCTCTACTCAGCCCTCATTACACATATTATAGAGTACAACGCCCCATTTCAGATGTACCTCACAAGACATTTGCAGCAACTGGAAAGACCGCAGAAATACCTCACAAAGAGGATCACCGGCCTTAAACAGATGCCCTATGTAGACCACCTTAAGAAACTCCAGCTATACTCTGTCGCATATCGCCTACTCAGAGGCAATCTCTGCCTAACATACAAAGCCATGTCAAACCCAGAGCTGTTGGACATGCTACACTTAGAAAAATCCCAATCCCCGAGAGCCACATGCTCCAGAGACCTTAACCTTGTCACCACAATAAACAGAACTTGCTGGAGGGATAGGTTCCTGTCCCAGAGACTTCCCATACTATGGAACAAGCTGCCAATTCATGTCAAACAGAGCACCTCATTGGCCCTGTTTAAGAAAAATCTGGACAACTGAATTGGGAATCGGAAATTTACCCCAGGTATCACTTCTATGGCTCTGCTCAACAGGGGCACAGGTAAATAAACTTCTGGGTGGCTAGGGCCAGAGAATCTTTATGGTTAGGCTTATGGGGCCCTGGGGCCGATAGCCTAGTACCTACCTATGAACCTATGGACACCAGAAACTAAGCCAATTGTTCAAGTCATAATTTTTTGTTGGCATTGTGTTATCATTCTTGATGAAGGTAGGATGCTGCTTAGGGCTAGGGTCATACCTGCCTGGGACACATACACTGAGAGCTCAGTCATGTCTCTCTTCCTATAGTCCAGGGAGGTACATCTTAAGTCATTCACACCAACATGGACAATGACAGAGTCATACTTGTACTTGTTGTGGAGAGACTAAGTGCGTGCGTGATATGGCAGATTCTGGCACCAGACAGACAACTGACCATGACCTTCTCCTTGTCAAGCCTGGTGAGCGGGACATTGGTGTGTCTCACAAGTGAGTCACCAATAACTAGTATGTATGGTTTATTGTTATGCCTTGTGGTCTGTGTTGATTTATTGTTTTGCCTTATGGGCTGTGTTTGTGAGATACTGGTGTTTTGTCTGCTGTATGTGATGTGTTTGTTGTTGTGTGTGGAATGTTTGTGAGTGTGCTTTGGGGGTCTCTGTTGTTTAGGTAAGCTTTCATTGAGGACATCTGCATAGGTGTGTGTGTGTGTGTGTGTGTGTGTGTGTGTGTGTGTGTGTGTGTGTGTGTGTGTGTTGTTCTTGGCTAAGTGATGTGAGTGGTAAGGCGTTTGTGCTGGCAATCTCCTCTTTGTCAGGAGTACTGACTGTGGCATGAGAGAACATGGATTCCAGGTTACTGATGTAGATGCATTTCTTGTAAGTGAAAGAATTATGTGCTAAGAGAACTGGGCTGTCAGTAAACATGGGGCAGTTGCTATGCTGTCTCAGTATGCCCGTGTCAACCAGGCTGGTAGGAGAAACTCATGGGAATTGTCCAAATATTGTGTTCCAAATACTTGGGTGGGCTTATGGGGAGAGGGTTTTGATAAGGGTTTCTATACTATACCTCAAAAACCTTCTTAAATGTAAAGTAACTGGCCTGAAGCCCAAGTGCTAAAACCGAAACTAAGATGCTTAGAATAACAGATAAATTTAATCAGACTACTAACAAGCAGTAATACATGCTGTAGAATAAAAGCACTTGAACACGTAAGAGCATGCAGCAAAGCAAAAATAACACAAAAAAGTAGGAAGAACACAATTACAGTAGAAGCAGCTGAATAAAGTGTAATTTTCTTAGGTGGCGAGGGAAGAAACAGTGGAAGATTAAGAAACTAAGGAGGTTGGCCTTCCCAAATGTTCTCTCTGTACTCAGTAGTCTGAGCTGATGAGATGGGACTAGCAGGAGTATCCAAAATCAAAGAAGCAAGGGGGAAGTCCTTCCCAAATAATCTCGCTGTACTCGGTTAAATAAGGAAATGAGAGGGGGATGAGAGGAGTGACCAAAATCAAATTTGCAGCAGGGACGGGCAATACCAAAGCCACCAAATTTAAGAGCAAAACAACAGTTGAGTGGGAAGGTGGAAACAAATGCAGACAGACAGAGGCCAGCAATAAAGAATGAAGCAAATCAATAAATGCAGTACAATTTTGTTAACTATCACTGAAAAAGAACATGTGCAAAAAAAGTATACTTATATCAGCTTGGTATATCCAGATGGTTGCAGAATCAAATACAACCAGGTATTTAGTTCTGGTAGAACCTTGGGCAATCAGATAAACACAGAGGTGTTGGGCATTTGTTAACATCTTAGGTGGGCTGAATTCACAGAAAACATAGCAACCCCCACCCAGAAACTAGCAACTGAACAACCCTGAGAAACCAAATGCAGACAGACAGAGGCCAGCAATAAACAATGAAGCAAATCAATACGCGCAGTATAGTTTTGTTAGCTATCACTGAACCAGAACAAGTGCAAAAAAGCATACTTATATCAGTTTGGTATATTCAGATGGTTGTAGAATCAAATACAGCCAGGTATTTAGCTCTGGTAGAGCCTCAGGCAATCAGATAAACACAGAGGTGTTGGGCAGTTGCTAATACCTTAGTTGGGCTGACTCCACAGAATGCAGAACAACCCCCACCATGAAACTAGCCACTGAACAACCCTAAAAAACAAAATGCAGATCGACAAAGGCCAACAATAAACAATGAAGCAAATCAATAAATGCAGAACAGTTTTGTTAACTATCACTGAAACAGAGCAAGTGCAAAAAAGTATACTTATATCAGCTTGGTATATCCAGATGGTTGTAGAATCAAATGCAGACAGATACTTGTTCTGCTATATCAGTTCTGCTACTTAGCACAAATTCCTAAGTTGACCAAACTAAATATCTCTATAGTCATCCTTCCCTGTACCTCACATTATTTTCCTGGTCTATTATAGGGAGGAAGTCAGTTATTATTTTCATATTTATTAATTTATAGGTGAGATGATTTTATATTTTTTCTTTTTATGTACTATGAGTAAAGTTGTTTTTATAACTAACTTGTATTCATTGACATCATAGCATATGATTCAAAACAGTATGATTCTTTACTTTTAGATAGGAAGAAGTAGCCTGGACAGTTCTTAACATTTTCAGAATTCCTGCAATATCACAAAAGTCCTCATGACTCTAATTGAGCTGCTTCAAGCTGGTCCTCATGACAAGGGCTTGCAAATGAACAGTTTATCAGCTGCAACTGACACATAAACATTCACGAGTGATTCCAAGCCACCTCTGCATTACATATCAATCCCTCAAACCCTTCCAAGCCACTAAAAAACAAAAACATTTCAAAGTATGTTAACCACTAAAAAGCTATTGTATTTGAAGCAATAACATTTAATGATTCAATAATCACTATTTGTATGAGATGTTTAATATAAAGCAGATTGTAATTTTTATATTATATGTCATGACATATAAACTTGAATTAAAAATGACAGTTATGTGTGATCATGTTTAACTTGTAAAAGTGTGAATGTTACTCTAATTATATGATAACATTCCAGTAATAACTTATATATATGTAAGAAACTATATTTTTATACATTGTTTATAACATAGCATAACTTTCCTGGGTGCTATTGCATGTCAAGTATACTATGAGTAGTAAGCATTCAGAACTATGTAGTAACTGAAGTGGTTAAGAATGCAATTCACTGTCTTATGTTTATGTAACTTGTATTCTTTGACAACTTAGCATATGATTCAAAATATTATGATTATTTACCTTTAGACAGGAAGAAGTAACCTGGACAGTTCTTAAAATTTTCAGAACTACTGCAGCATCACAAAAGTACTTATGACTCTAAATTGTTTCGAACTGGTTTTCATGATAAGGGCTTGAAAATGAACAGTCCATCAGTTGCAATTCACATACAAATGCTTGCAAGTGAATCCAAGCCACATCTACATTACACATCAATCCATCAAACCCCTCCAAACCACTAAAAAAAAAAAACAACAAAAACATTTCAAAGTATTTTAACCACTAAAAGGCTATTTATTTTATTTAAAGAAATAACATTTAATGATTCAGTTAGCACAATTGGTAGGAGGTGTTTAAATTAAAGCAGACTGACATTTTTAAAGGAGACATAGCATATTAAGAATGACAGTTATGTGTGATCCAGGTTTAACTTGTAAAGGTGAGAAATGTTACTCTCATTATTTGATATCATTCCAATAATAATTTTATATATGTAAAAAGCTATATTTATTATATTTTGTTTATAACATAGCATGTCTTTCCTGGGTGCTATTGCATGTCAAGTATACTATCAGTCGCACACTACTAGAGCATTTTAAGAATCCAGAACGCAACTTAACGTGCCTTTTTAGTGTCATTTGTTGCATCTTATATTATATTTAATAGCAGATTACGCAACTATGTCAAGATATCAGGGTGCCACCTAAGTTTCATAATGATAATAATTAACTTAATAAAATGAATAGTTTAACTTTTTAAACTTTAAATGAAAATAAGTGGCTTTAATTTCATATATAGCTAAAAGACTCAAACTCTAACATTTTAAAAAGGGAATTAGTAACCATTTGAAGTAGGGGAATAAATAAATGAATGCTTTACCTTGTAAAAAGTAATATTCAGCACCTGTTCATAAGTATTCGAGCACTACTTTTAATTAATTGGAATGTAAAACCATGAAATACATTGATTTTCTTTGGTCCTTCAGTTTTTTACTGTTTTTGTCTTTTATTAACCTACCATCTCTTGTTGTATTTCTCTTCAAAGAAATCAATAGATTCCAGTCCATTTCTTCTTTTTTTTCTAGGATTTTATTTTTGTGTATAAAGTCCATTGCATCTTCCAGGGTGTTAAAAACCTTTTTTTTTTCCTTTCCGGAAGGCACATTCTTATTTTTGTGCTTTAATATTGTTTTTCTTTAAGCTTTTAACAAATGGCACACATGCTTTTCTCTTTGACATCACTAATCTTGAATAGTCATTGTCAAATATTATAGTATTTCCTTATTTTTAACTGGATAATTATTCCATGCAGCTTTTAAGACTAAATCCTTATCTTGGCTTGAAAAATATCTTACAATCACTGACCTTGGTGAAGCTGTTTTTTTAAAGATGAGTTGGAAAGTGCTCTAAGTGCCCTTCTAATGCCAAAATGAAAAAGCTTCAGGTAGGTTCAAAGTTTTAGGTAGGCAAATATTAAGGAATTGAATCATGCTGTCTCCCCCCTTCTTTTTAAGGAATCTCATAAATCTGATGTTTTCTATTTTTCCCAGAATAAATTGTTTTGTTTCAGAAGAAATTCAGTGTTATTTTCATTTTCAAGTAATCTTTCATCAAAATTAAACACTGCCCATTGTATACTCAGGATGTGTGATGATTGTTGTTTAAGAGAGTCACTCAGCACTTTAACTTGTTTTTACACTCCTCTTTAAATTTGTCCATTTTGCTTACTAATTTATCTATTTTTACAGATAACTCATTGATATTACTTAGCATAGCCTGTATGTCTTTTTTCATTGTACTGTCCTGTACAGTGGGCTTACAGCAGCTCATTCTGAGGCAATTGGTTGTTGCTAGTTTTCTTGAGAGGAAAACACAATTAAACGATTTTCAAACGTGTATTTTTTGCAGTAAAATTTTCAGCAAATGTTCAACTATAAATCCATCAGGCTTTTGAAATGTTCTGTTTGATTTTTTTTAGTAAAAATCATATCAGAGATGTTAGAATGAAGCAGTGCTAAAAAGCAGTGCTGTTAACTACTCACTATCTTAGCTATGGCTCCCTACAACTGTTTCTGCTGCCCAAGCACATAACAAATATTATTGCATTTTGTTTTGTTTTAGCTTTTTGTTACTTTTAGAATTTTAGGATGTCTTGACTAGGGTCAGTTAGAAAAGAATTATTTTGCAGTCAGTGAATAAAATCCACCTACTTAATGGGAGGCCTAATTAGTGAGAGGAGTTGAGCAGCAGCATACCTCATTTAAAGGAAACTCCACCCTCGAACTAAAAAACATTTTTTCACTCTGCCTTTGTTTCCTGACCTATTTTAACACCTCAAAAATCACTGTAAGTGCTTTATTTGTAATTTTATCCTGTTTTCCACAACATGTCTACCAATGGGGGTTGATGTATCAATGTGATCTTGTTCTTCCTCAACCCTTTCTCTTTCCCATAATGCTTTGTATGACTCATTCCAGACATAAAGAAGTAACTGTGAATTCCCATGCCATTGACATATATGGGATTTGTGAGTCACTGTCATCTTCTATGCCAAGGACTACTTCTTTTCTATCTTTAATCACCGTTATTTATATTTGGCTCAGAGCTTGTTTTATACTATACTTAGAAGTTATCTCGCTACAAGCAGAAAAGTAGCTAAATTGCAGGCCTATGTTCAAGGTTTTATTTTGTAGTCCAAGAAGAACTGACAGACCCCTCCCCATACTACTGCTGAGGTGTTAAAACTGTCACTGCACTGAGATGCCCTTGTTGAATCAAGTGCAATTGGCAGCTCATAATGGAAAGGAAGAGACTTCCAATACAAATCTCTTCCCTCGCCTGCAGTAGGAAAACCTATTTATTTATTTATTTATATAGTTTCATTATTTTTCTGGGTGCTAGTAGCAGGAGCTACTTGATTATTTTGGTTTGTTTTATTACTAGTAACAATTGATTTACCCCTTACTCTATCTACAACCCAATATTACTACAACTTAGGTTTGCATAACTATTTCTTTCTGAGGAACACCTCTCTTATGGCATGTTTTTTTCTGTAATTTCCTGACATTCAAGTCATCTCCAGATTTGTTAAATTACAGCAAAACACTAAACCTGACTCTATGATACTGGCACAGTAAAATAATGTACTGGAAATTATCTGTATTCCACAGTCCATGCAGTGCAACTTACAATATAACTAAAAATGCATAAAGACAAGAGGGCCTCAAAGAGAAATTACTGATGCTAGGTCAAGGAACAGAAAATTGCTTAATAGTTTGCCACTGAATTTGAGAACAGCACAATAAGTTCAAAAAGAATGCATTAGTTGTATGACTAATGCAAGTGATATAGAATTTCCTAAAATATTCTGTAACCACTCCCCTCCCCCAAAAGAAAAAAATGTTGCAGTGCATAGACTGTGGAATAGAGATAATTTTCAGTACATTCTTAAGTTACAGTACTATTGTGTTGTAGGTATAGCAAGGAATAAATCAATTATTGCTAGTAATAAAACAAACCAAAATAATCAAGCAATTTCTACTACTTGCACCCAAAAAATAATGAAACTTTAAATAAATAAATAGATATTCCTACTTAAGGCAGAGGGGAAGGAATTTGTATTGGAAGTCCCTTCATTTCCATTATGAGCTGTCAAATGCACTTAATTCTGCAAGAGTCTCTCAGTGTAGTGACAATTCTAACACCTCAGCAGTAGTGTTGGGGAGGGGACTGTCATTTCCTCTTGGACTACAGAAAAACTGAACAAAGGCCTGCAATTTAACTACTTTTCTGATTGTAGCTGGATAAATTCTAAGTATAGTGTAAAACAAGCTCTGAGCCAAACATAAATGAGGGTGATTAGAAAGAGAAAAGAAGCAGTCCTTTGCAGAAGGTATAGAAGATGACAGTGACTCACACAAATCCCATTATATGTCAACGGCATGGAAATTCAGTTACTTCCTTATGTCTGCATGAGTTATACAAAACAATATGGGAAAGCGAAAGGGCTGAGGAAGAAAAAGATCATGTTGATACATCAATCCCCATTAGTAGCCATGTTGTGGAAAACAGGCTAAAATTACAAATAAAGCACTTAGAGTGATTTTGAGGTGTTTACATAGGTCAGAAAACAAAGAGAGAGTGAAAAAAAAAAGATTTTTTAGTTCTAGGGTGGAGTTTTCCTTTAAATACAAGTATTTAGTGGAATCTTTAGCTGTACTGCTGTGTGATTTGCTGTTCCCTGCCTAAGTATTGCTAATCTGCATCCTACTCCTGCTGTGCTTTTAAAGTTGTTGGCTTTTGAGTTTGCCCACCCCCACTGTAAGTCTGACTGGACACTCCTCCACCTCCTGAACTCATTCTGAGCACTAAGAGATCAACTGGGAAGGCCCATTAGTCTCTTTAACTTGAGTTATCTTCTGTTTCCTACCTTCCCACTTACTAAAATAAATAAATACATAAATAAATAAATAAATAAAGGCAGTTGTACTTTATTCAGCTGGGTTTACTGTATTTGTGGTTATTCCAGCTTTATTTAGCTTCTTGCCGCAGGTTCATAAAGTGTTCAGGTGCATTTAAACTGCTGCATTTATTACAGCTTGTTAGTAGCCTGATTACATTGTAACTGTTTTCTAAGCCTCTTAGTTCTGATTTAAGCACTAGGGCTTCAAACTAGCTACTTGCATTAGGATTAGGTTTGTGACCTATACTCTTGTGGCAGGAGAGGTAGCTTACACCCTTCTGAGTTGGGAATTGCTGGTTGAAGACGTGTTCAGTCTGTTATTCTAAAAGTGTCTTTGTTTTGGTTTAAGTACTTAGGCTCAAAACCAATTATTTTACATAAGGAAGATTTGTGGTCTACACTTTAGTGGCAGGAGAGGATACTATATGTCCGTCTGAACTGAGAATTGCTGGTGTAAGTCTTATTTTGCCTTTATTTGATTGGCTAGAGGGCTAGTTTGTTTAAAATTTGAATCTTTGTACCTGAGACCATTGGTGATGTTTGATGACCATGCTACTTGAGAAGAAGAGGGTTGCTGGTTTCTGCTAAACACTACAAAACCTAAGATTTACATTACCATATCCACTGTTTCAGCACTTATTTTTGCAGCATTAATTGAGTGTTTCTGTGTTGAATTACCTGCAAATTAGTTAGAACTGCATTGGTTCCACTTAAGTGAGAGTACAGGGGGCATGAGTAATTTTCTGGCCTGGGTTTGTGTAAAGGAAAGAAGATTGTGCTGTTAGGAGTGGCCACAGAGCCTTGTTTGTATTTTTTTATTAAACGTCCACCGCTCTTTAAGTGTCACAGTTGCATAATGCTTCGCTCATAAATTATGAGCTGCAAGGTATTTGGTGACATTTAGCAACCATGCTACTTGAGAAGAAAAGTGTTGCTAGTTTCTGCTAAACTCTGCAAAAGCTAAGACTTACATTATCACATGCACTATTTCAGTACTTGTATCTCACATTGTTTTTATCACATCTACATTAATTGAATGTTTCTATTTTGAATATCTGGACTTTTCTGACCTTTTAAGTCTTTATTTAGAATTGCCTTGGTTCCACTTTAGTGAGAGTAGAGGGGACCTGAGTCATTTTCTGACCTGGGATTGTGTAAAGGAAAGAAGAGTGTGCTGTTTGTCATAAGCCACAGAGCATTGTTTTTGTTTTGTAGTTGAATCTCCTCTGCTATTTTAGTGTCAAATTTGTACAAAGCTTGGATCATGACCTCCAAGTAAGCTAAGACTTACATTATCATATCCACTGTTTCCAGTTTCAGCACTTGTTTTTGCATTGTTTTTGACACAGATACATTAATTGATTTTCTGTGTTGACTATATGAACTTCTTTACTTTTTTACAGTGTTTAGTTAGAACTGCTACTTTCAGTACAGCATGGCCTAGCAGTAATCTGTATAAATGCAGATATATTACAGCATAATTCCCCCTTGTAATCTGTGGAGATGCCAATCTCTCACAGTGTAAGTTTCCCTTAAAATACCCTTACTGTCTAGACAGGATTTTTTTAACTATTAGAGCATCTAGTTTCTGCACAGCTGAGTGCTGCTCATCAAGTTCCTTATGTTATACAATATTTAAATTTAGCTCACTCCTCCCTAGTAGGTCAGCAGCCATAGATATGCACTTCCTGACTCTCTCTTTGTAGCCAGTCTGATTGAGATGGGTACTCTGAGGCAGTGCAGCAATTGCCTCATGTACACTGACAACCCACTTATTCTTAATACAACAGATAAAGAATGAGAGAGTTGTAGATACTCTTTAATGCTGAAGGTAAACCTCTTTCATACAACTAAAGTAATCCTGTTAGGTTGTCAGTGACACTTGCACCACACCTACTGTACAGGGTAAAGACCCTACACATAAAACTACTTATGCTGAGGTACTTACAGGTAACCTTTCTAAAACACTAAGATCTCTTGCACAGCACAATCCAAAAGAGGGTTTTCAGCCATCATGTAAACACTCCATTAAAGCACCATCTACAGCTTTACATAGTAAAACTGAATCCAATGCGTCTAATGCTAATCCATTAAAACAAACCAGCACTCAACCAAATTTCCTGGTCATTGGTATTTATATAGTCCCCCCACCAGACTAAGTAAGGAGATAGTCACAGTTAGCTGTCTTTCCATAGCTGGAATCCATCAAGTCACACAGCCACCAGTATGACTCTGTCATAGTCCATGTGGGTGTTAATGATCTGAGACATACTTCGCCTGACTATATAAAGTGAGACATTATTGTACTTTCTGATTATGTATCTCAGGCAGGTATGAGTCTAGCACTGACCAGCATACTACCTTCTCCAAGGATAATGCCATGCTACCAAATAATTGATTTTAACAATTTGTTTAGCTTCTGGTGTCAGTCCAAGGGGGTACAACATTTGACGGCCTGGGAGGACATGGTTGCCAGACCACGCTGCTTTGCCAGAAATGGTCTGCACTTATCCCCTTTAGGCTTTTGGATATTGGCAAAAACCTTTTCCACTCCCATAGTGCCTTTTTTAGGCAATGCCAAACTGATAAACCTCACAACTTAAATGAACCTGTGAAGGAATATCTGAAGGTGGTACTACTCAATGACAGAAGTCTGAAGAAGAAACTCTATTCTCTGCAAGCCTTCCAATCCCCGGAGAGTGTAGACATCTGTGTAGTAATAGAGACATAGTTTAAAGTCACAGAGAGTACCCCAGAGTGCAAGTTTGTAATGTCTTTCACATCTTTAGACCAGCTTCTGCACAGGAGGGAAGTAAAGGTGGAGGAGTCTCAGTCTGTATTAAAAGCAACCTCACAGCCAGACTAGTTAAAGTGGTCCAGTAGTTTTTACATTGTAGTTAAAGTGCATGACTCATTAGACTTCATATATCTGCATCTCATCATAAACAGGTTCTTGCACCCTATCCTTGCAGCCTATAGGTATCTTTCCATGTCCCAGGAAACCCATACCACCTGTTTCAATGTACTACAGTCCCTCACCATTCAACCCAAAACAATCTTCATGGGGGATCTCAGCTACCCCTCTATAGATTGGAAATCCTACGCCATTTCTAATGCACAAGTCCAGCGATTCCTAAACTTCATTAATACTAACATCCTGGAAGAGTTTGTTCATTCTCCTACCAGGGGTACAAGTATCATTCACCTTGTAATCACAAACACAGGAGAGTGATGTTCCTCACCCAATGTAATGCCCTTGGTCAGCAGATCTGACCGTAAGTCAATATTGCTTGAAATAAAAAGTGAAAACAGGGACCCAATGTAAAGAAAAACCTTTAGTAGCTATTCTAAAGCTAACCTCCCTCTCTACTAAGCAACACCTTTACTAAATTTCAAACACCCCCCAACCCAATAAATACTATAGCATATGCTGGCTGAGCTATTTAAAAAAAATCTCTGTACAGCCATATTGATAGCTGTATAGAGTGAGCTGTGCTCACATGTATTAAGAATAAGACAAAGTCAAAAGACAATTCAACCTGGTGGAATCACCGTATCAACTGGTTATACAGTAAAAGAAAGAAAATCTAACATGCTAAAAAACCCAGACCAATCTAAACAGGCAGCTAAGAGGATTAAATAATACTTCAGAGGCTAAATTTGAAGTAAAAATATCTTCTCAGGCAAAGGAGAATCCCAAAGCTTTCTACAGCTATGTCCATGACCTTAAGGGAAATATGCAACAATGCAGAGCTTTTTGTAAATGGCATCACCCACACTGAAATGGAGGCTTTTGCCAACCTCTTGGCTAACAGATACAGCACAAATTTCTCCCATCACTACCCCTTGATAGTCCAATGCAAATTTTGCATACCACAATCTCCCCAACCATTACTAGGGAATAGGTCTTCAATGCACTTTCCAAGGCTGGAAACACTGTATTAATGGGCCCTGATAACATCTTAGGATGCTAATTAAATAGCATGAAACATGACCTCTCTGGTCCACTTGAATCACTTTTTAAATGGAATCTACAGTCAGGTTTTGTACCCAAGGAATGGAAGATGATTACAGTAATTTCCCTGCACAAAGGGGGTCCAACCACCGATCCGGGTAACTACATGCTCATAAGTCTGACCAGTCTCATACGTAAGGTCATGGAAAGACTCATCATGGGCATAATGAATGAGGACATAGGTAACCTGTAGATGCTTGACCCATCATAGTTTGGCTTTGTTAAAGGAAGGGCATGCCTATTATATTTGGTGGACTTGTCACAAAAGAATAGATGAAGGCAAGACTGTGCACACATCCTACCTCAACCTTGCCAAGGCTTTGCATATAATACCCCACTCAGGCTTTATAGACAAACCCACTAAATTAGGTATAAACCCTTTTATCACTCAGTGGATAGCCATCTGGTTCACTGATAGGACCCAGCAGGTCAAAATACGTGAAGCTACTTCCTCCAAGAGGATAATCACTAGTGAAGTCCCCCAGGGCTCGATACTGGACACTCTCCTTTTTGGCATCTATTTCTCTGAAGTAGAAGCAAGTGCTGAAAGTTTATGGTGAAGTCTGCAGTTGATTACAAGCTGGGAGTTACCTTTGACTCCCCTGCAGATACCAGCATTCTCAAGAAGGCCTATCTCTGACTAACAGATGGTGCCAAAGCCATGGTCTTAGACTCAGTGCTAAGAAATGCATCATTGTGCTCTTTGGGAAGTCAATCATCCCAGCTAATTACCATGTTGATAGTTCACCCCTAAGAGTCAATGCAGTGGTCAGGGATCTGGTTACACATGAAGGCAGTAGCCTTACCTTCAACCACCATATGTCCACAGTGGTGAGGAAATCCTTTTATGTTTCCAACTTAAAAGTCAGGCATGGAATCTAACTCCAAAGAGGTCATTATCATATTTTACTCTGGCCTTATCATACCAATCATAGACAGCAATACTCCCTTCAGTATGTACCTGACCAAGTATATGCAGCAATTACAGTGACCTTAAAGGTTCCTTGCAAATATATACAACGCACAACAAACCTGCCTTAGACAGAATGTCTTAAAACCCTTTCCCTCTGCTCACTCTCCTATAGATTGCTGAGGGATCATCTATACCTGGCTTACAAGGGATCCACAAACCTCACACTTGTGAATCTTCTGCATATTCATAATTCAAATAGTACCAGAAATACAAGATCTGAGGACCTGAATTTTGGCTGTAATTTAAACAGACCATGCCAGAGAGGCAGATATGTGTCCCAGAGACTGTCCCTCCTACGGAACAAACTTCCCATCCATGTGAAACTCAGTTTATCTATTACTCAACTAAAGCTCAACCTAGACCGCTGGATAGGAAATAGGAAGTTTACACTGGGACTAGCACCCTTGTCCATTATGGACAGAGGAAGCTTATATATGCTTGGTCTTCGATGTCCTTTTTTGGATAGAGGACATCCTTATTCTTTCAGGAAAACTTGGCTAGGCTTAGAAAGGGCCCCTGGGTCATTAGCCTAGTAACAACCTATGAATCAATGAATCTATAATAGCACCCAAAGAACTATAATGGTGGTGTTGGAGTGATTCTTCTGTGATTTTCTACTGCTTTTATCATCTGCCAATAATGTTTCAAGTTCTATTCGTCATTAGCCCAGAGACAGCAGATGGCAAATTAGGAGCTCTAATTTACTTCAGAGCCAGAATTTCTGGTTAATGTTTTGGCTAATACCAAATCTTTGAATCGATACCATGTCCATTCTACAGGAATCTGGCCCTGGATCATGCAAATGAGACTCTTACTCACCCCTCCATAAGACACCATCTTGTATAACATGATACTGGTGTCTAGTTTCTCACGAGGATGTAAGCAGAGTATTTTGGTAATTTTTTGAAGTGACAACTTTCATCCTAATAATACAAGTAGTGTCCATTCAGATCCTAGTAGGTTACATTGCAGTCACAGTAACCCTTTAAAGATCTTTATGATTTTGCCATTAAATGCAATCATATTCCAATGACAGGAATGAGATACAAACTGGTTGAGCAAAAAAGAACTGAAGAGTGCAGTGCCTAGTTTCACCTTTCTAGCCTAGTGCTTGACATCAGGTGCCATCCCTAGGGCATTTGCTAGATATTTAATGAGATGTCTGTTGTCACTGTTCTGGCTAGATAATGAGAGGTACATTTATGTGGGTTTGCTAAATATGATTTATAGCATGAAATGCTACTTCATACACCACTGCCATTTACAAGGAGCAGTAAAACATTGACCTGTAGAGAACATACAAAAGAAAACAATCTCAGGGCACAATGTACTGCAAGATGTTTGTTCATATATAATGTTTAGAATATGGCACAGCACAAGGCAAAGCATTAAAAAGGATTCCATGGTAAAAGTATGAGACCTGCCAATGCAAGTCCCAAGACTGCAAGCCATTAAAGTCAGATCACCTCAAACCACAATGAGCATCCATTCCTGCTGTAATCCCCTTTATTGTATATTTGTAAGGGGGTCCCCCTCTGTGCCTCCATCATTGGGGCTGTGCCCCAACACCCTTGTACATATGTACACTATCGTTGAGATCACCACAGAGTAAGGGGAACATTGCAGAATATGACAAAATTCTTTTTAATATACAGACAATGCATTTTTGTGATTACAGCTGGACTTTTTATTTGCAAGTCATGGACATTCAAGTGGCACCCATTAAAAAAGCATTGTGTAATTTACCTCACAAAGAGGGGCATGGACAGATGGACTGCATTACTGACATCATAATAGTATAATCTAACATTGCACAAGATACAGCACTGACTTTACTAAATGGCTTTTGAAAGTTGTTTAAATTATGATCACTACATGCCAAAGACAAAGAGAATAGCAGAATTAACATTTACTTGCTGGTGTGTAAATTTGCTTAGCATAATTGATGCTGGCATGGCTGAAATTTGGACAGACGATTGAAAATGCTACAGCCTCATAAAGCTGCAAGACTTCTGCCAGCTCTTCAGGGACCTCTTAACATTTATTTAATAATAGATTATGATCTGATATTCAGTACTGTACGTAACCTGTCTTACATAACTGGATGCGCCATACTAAATACACTTATTGTATTAAACATATTAGAGGTTAAAAGGATGATGCAGGGAAAATATAATACTGCAGATCACATTATATTACTGCTGTGGCTGTAAAGAAGTACAATATTTACTTACAACTGGGTCTGTAACATATTTTCTGTTATTTTTATTCTTTTTTTTTTCTGACTTGGAGTACCTTCATAAAATCTTTACCATAACACCTGTTTTACTGTGTGCCTGCAAAAGGGCATCATATTTCACTTTATGATATTATAATCTGTTGCCATGGCGATACTTATGGGGTATAAAGTGGAACATTATAATGTCAAATGTAGTCAAGCTGCAAGTATGTGACAAACTGCCTTTACAGAAGCATGCATGCTTATTTAAAGTGAGACAATAACAAGGCTGAGAAAAGGGAAAAACTGTATAAACTACTTAAAATATTCAGGTCTTTAATTATTTCATTTTCCATATTTTTCCAGACATTAACAGGAAGAAACTTACTACTTTTCTGAAATGTTTATTTTGGACATCACTGAAAATGAACTTGACTCAGGAAGTCATTTGTATTCACAGAGTACATCAAATGCATTACGAATACATTAATGTCTTATTCCATTTATTTCTCAGAGGGAGTTTTTTTTATATTAACCTGATATAATTTGTTATCTCTGCCTCCCTTATCCCCCTACACATCCTGTTCCATAGAAAGCTTTCAGAGGATGAGCCTACATGTCAGGATTCTTCAGGTACTGTTAGGAAACAAGGCTGTCTAACTTCATGTCCAAGGTCAGGAGAATTTGGCTAGCATGAGAGTATTGATTCTGGAACTTCATTTACATAATTGAAGAGCTGTCCATCAGGGCTTAACTGACAAAGATAATTAGTTTTTTAATTGAAAGGACATTTTTTTCATGATGTGGGGGGAATGTGGAGCCCAAATCCCTAATCAGCTGTAATAACCTCATAATTGAATGTTTTATCTCTGTCTTCTCACCTTTCTCTTTGTTTAAGCTGAGCAAGCTTGACTTTTAAAGCTTTGCTGCTGCACATCTCCTTTTGTCTTGATTTAGTTAACTTTAGCACCATTTCTGATCTTGAAATAATTTGGAAAAAAACAATTTAACAATTATAACTTCAAGCATTTCCAGACTGGTAGACACAACATTTACACACATCCCTTTGGCTTCCAAATTCTGTGTCATGATAACATTTTCTTTGGTATGCATTCATTCACGCTTATCTATTTGTTTCATACCTCTCAGCCTGCAGACATTGAAAATCGGAACAAAAGTCCTTGAAAAATAGGAACATCCAGCTAGAAATCTGGACATCAAATTAGCATGACATTTGAATACCAAATAGGACATAACAATTCCTGCTTCCACTAGGAATGTGGAATACTACTCAGCAACACATTTAAGAAACAAAGTAACAAAAATGATGGGAAATATAAGCATCTTATCAGAGACCATATAAGTTCTGTAGGCTTTCATGAATTGTATCACAAAATGCTACCATGCAAGGTCATTTATTTTTATTTCAGAAAAAAAAGGAGTTATAAGTTGTGTATCCTCTTTCTTTAAATTGTTGTCGCCACTAGGTTGTTGGTTGTGTAGTGTGCTTTTCTGTGTACTAAACAGCTTCAAAAATCACGTGATGAGGGGGATCTGGAAATTGTGTGAAGGGATAAAGCAAGCCTGAAAGTACGTCCACACTTCTGGAAATAAGGACATCCTAAATCAGGCCTGAAAATAGAAATGTTCCTCTAAATAGGGAGAGTCGTTATTCCTGTCAACCTGCAGAACTCTCAATTTCCATGTGAGCAGCAGCCAAAGAAGGTACTTAAAGTTTGGTACTGTGAGTAAAATTGGTCTAAAAACATTTTACTTATTCTGGTTGGTACACGGTGGGGTTACACAGTAAGTAATATAGCAACAAAATTCTGTTTCAGCCAAATGAATGCCAAATGGCCATTGTGGGCACCTACCAGAGCTAAGGAATATACAACAAGCCTTACGTCGTATGAGATAACTCCTACAAATTTGCTAGATTTAATAAACATCTTGTTGCCCCTGTGAATGAAAGAAGGGCAGGTTTATAATGAATGACGGAGGGCAAAGTTGGTGCAGCTTCATTAAAGGGATAATAATAATCACAACCTTGCCATCACTAATTAGGAGAACCATGATGAATAACTGGAGCAAAAGCTAGGAGAACTGCATAGAACAGAAATATGTGGCAATTACAGGAACTATGGAGATTTTGTGGTGGATGTTGTCAATGCACTTAGCCAAGCTCTGCAACTCTACAACTGTTTGACTGCATCATTGACTAGATACTCTGAAAACTTCTTCATCAGAAACACAGAGGAAGGAAGTAAGCAAGGAAGGGTATAGACAGACTGAGTCTTAATGAAAATGAGCCATAAGACAGACTCATAATTACAAATTAATAGGTGATTATCATTTACATCATAGCTGGGAAGAACTGTGTGATGAAATAGTGGTCCCTCGGTCTCTTTTCGCATATCACTTCCTTTCAAAAGCTTATTAAGGGGGTTTATTATAAGTATTTACATGTATACATTTGTGAGTCTAGGGTTAAGGGGACATTTATGTTTATTAATGGAAAGTGTAGATTACCCAGAGGGTTTGAAAGGAAAGAAAATGCTGTCTAGACTGCAGAGTTAGTCCTCAATTTATAAACTTGTTTTCCCTATAAGGAAATATGGAAATCATGTCTTACATTTCCAAACTAGTTAAGGATAAATTACAAGCTATGGATACAGACTTGTGCTTTGACATATTAAATTCTCATCAGGAAGGCAATCAGTCACATGCTGTGACACTTACATTTAAAAGTTTGAGCAGGTTAGGACTTGGCTGTTTCCATATCTACATCTAATACGATATAATGAGAAGACTGGCACTAAGGGCTTGGGTTCATATCCCAGCCCTAGCATTGCAGTCTTGTTGGTGGGTAGGGGAAAACAGAACCACAAAACATCATTTTATGGATGAGGTGTTCAACTGAGATTCCATGTTTGAATGTATGAACCTATGAACCTATTGGTAGAACCTTAAGTAATCAAAAGAAAAACGAGTTGAATGGTAGGAGAAAGCTGAAATAAGCAAATACGAATAACGTAATGCTAAAGCAACTAAAAACTTTAATATGGTAAGCGCTTTCAGTGGTAAAAATATTCCACCTTCTTCAGACCCAGAACAACATAAAAGTGATGCTTATATAGCTTGTAGTTAATTATCAATTAGTCATTCAATCAACCAATAAAAATAAAACCAGATAAAAGTACAATATTTAAACAGTATGAAACCTGCTCTAAAACGTTACAATGTTAAGTACATAATACTCAATTTATAAATAACATTAAATATATATGTATAACATGTGTAAATGTTATACTAAAAAATCACATTTTAAAAAGCTACTAGGGCAAAACTGAAAATGTATAATATGTGATAATGACATAAATTTACTATAAGAACTAAGATAGTCTGTCAGTTGACTTGAAGCCAGTAGATTCAGTTGAGTACTTTGCGGAGAAATCTGTTTCTATTTGAACTAGTATTTGGCTGTTGTTTAAAAAGGTAATTTCTTTCACATGGGAAGCAGATCCCTCATAAAGACTTTCACTCATGGTGTCTGTTCTGTTTAGGCCCATAACACAACATGCCTAACTGCCTATTTTGTGCCTGGTTTAGTGACAAAACCTATTCAGACTGGCATGGGACTTCTTGGATTTCATGAAATCCCAGCAGCGCACCATGGAAATGAACCTGTGCCAATAGTCTCCTCACAGAAAAGGAAAAGGGACACTTCCTCCCAGGAGACTGAGATTCCTTGGAGTCAGTAGATGAAGATGAACTTGCTTATGTGGAGCTTCTACCCTCCAGCAATTTCTGGATACTGACTCAGAAGACACCTTGCCCTCAGCTTCACCACCTGAGGATTTATCATTTCAAGACCCTCTTCATAGGATGAAGGAATCCATCAAATGGGAATCTTGGGAGTTCTCCTAGGCAAAGGCAAATTATAGAAGGCTTCTGAGTCTGTCTGAATCTAGACCATTGGCCATACCTCCAGACCATGAAGTCTTTGAGGGTGTGTTTTCAGACATATCACTTCAGCCCTTTTACCTTCTCCCTGCCCAGAAGAAGCCTGATCACTTCTATAGAGTGCTTGAGTCCCAGAGCCACCACTACAAGAATTCAATGATGGATCAAGCTATGATGTCTCTGGAGTCCGCCAAGGAACATATGGTTCTATTTTCAGGAACCCTTTGCTAAAAGATATTGAGAGTATATTCTTAGGCTGATTTGGCAAAAAGACTTGCAACTCAGCAACCCTGGCTAACAGAGCTCTGAACTGTCAGTTCAACATGCTCGAATACCTTAGGTCTGTACATTAAGGAAATGCAAGACAAACGCCTCCAGAAGGACATCCAGGAATTGTGTAATGTAGGTCTCCAGGTGTCCAAACATTCATTCAAATGTGGCTATAATGCAATGGATGCATCATGCAGGATGGCTGCTTTGGGTCCATGACATGGAGACATGCCTAGCTGAGGAAACAGCCTATGTCAGATCATGTTAAAGCAGAGCTGATTAATACTCTTCTAGACAAGGAGTTTCTCTTTGGATCCCTTCCTAAGTCAGTTAAGGAATTGTTCCTTTCCTCTACACCTACATATAACAGAAGCTACTCCAGCAAGTCCTGGTCCTTTTCCCTAAAACACAAAAAAAGCAAAATCTTCAAAGGGGAAAAGGCTGTAATATCAAAGAATGTAAGAAAGTGATGGCAATCTACACCTGGGGATCCAAGGACCAAGCAGTAGTTAGCAACTGTGATTATATTTAGCACCTCACTCTCCCTCTCACAAATCTCAACCTTGACTCAAACTCCTAGTCTTCAACCAATCTAGGAGGAAGACTCTATTTCTTCCTGAACTACTGGGAGCAGATTACTCAGAATAAGTGGGTATTATATATTAAAAGAGATGGGCACTCTCTACAGTTCTGAAAATCTCCCCTTTCCTAGGTATCCCCCTCCTCCTAAACAACAGGGAAAACCGATTCCACTCCCAATAGAGGCCTCCTTATAGTAAGGTTCCATTAAACCAACTCTACCAGAGGAGTCAGGCATAGCATTCTACACCTGCCTCTTTTAAGTCCCAAGGAAAGAAGGAACCTAAACACTTATCCTGGACCTTTCAGGAGTAAAAAAAAATGGTAATAATTAAATTGAAGATGCTAGCCCTGCAAAAACTTCTACTTCTCATTTTGCCAGGGTCATAGCTGGTGGATGTGGACTTACAGGATGCCTACCTTCATATTCTTATAGGTTCATATGTGAGTACTAGGCTAGCTGCCCTTGTGGGCCATTTTAAGCAAAGACAATTTTGTGTTTTTTTTTGTGCTTGAAATAACCTATCCCATTTGGTTATAGATTGGACTTACCCAGCCCATGGTCAATAATTATATATTACCCCTAATGAGAATAAATGGGATAATACCATAGATTATTTGAGGGGACCCATGCACTCGATAAAGCATTTAGGAGCTGCCAATGTCCATTAGTAGTACAGGGCCAGTCCTGGGGTAAATTTTCTGATTTCCATCCAAAGATCTAAGTTGCACTTATGTATTCTCCAGGAACACAGGAATTTCCTGTATTTCAAGGTGAGAGGGTCTCACTTCCAGTTTTGTGCCTTATCATTTGGCTTATCTACTGCACCCAGAGCTTTTACCAAATGTCTGGCACTAGTAATTGCATTCTTCAGAACCAATGGGGTTAACATCCAGCCATATTTAGCAGATTGCCTGATCCAAAAAGCATCTACCATGGATGTCCTATCAGCCATGCAAACCACCATGGACAGCTTCAAGAACATGGGCTTTAACCTGAATGTCCAAAAGTCACCCGTACCTAGGTAACCCTCCTAGGGGCAGAATTAGACAGTGTTCAACAGAAGGCCTTTTTGTCAAAGGACATGAATCAGTCTCATTCAGAATACGTCCTCCACATGTGCAGTTGTCAAATCATAGCAAGCGATTTGCTGACAATGCTGGGGTACAAGGCATCATGCAATCTGATGGTCCACCCTGCCAAAATTCCAGATGAGAAAAGTGTTTTGGTACCTAAAAAAACTGATGGTCCCCACAGCAACAGTCCTTGGAAATATAAATTTTTCCCTCCCATGCCTGAAAAAGGAGAGCTGAACCTATTGGTCCCTTTCCAACTCAGGGAGCAAATCAGATGGGGGGGGGGCACATCTAGGCAGCCACAATGGATAGGCACCTGGCAGCTCAGCACATCAACATAAGGGAAATGATGGCAACAATTTTGGCCATGAAAATATTCAAAGACAAACTGATACCAAGAACAATAAAGATACTGACAGATAATACAACTGTAATGTAGTACATTAACAAATAAGAGGGTATGCACTTCTACTGCCTTTGAGGATTGCAGTGGAATTATGGCAGTTGTATCTGGATCTTACAGCTTCATACATCCCAACAACTAGACAGCCTATTAGCTGACTGTCTGAGCAGATCCCTCTTACACCCCCAATGAGTAGATGTTGAAGAGAGAGGTATTTCTAGACACAGATGAAATGTACCAGTGGTAAAGCTAAGAAAATAGGCAAATCAGCAAACTCTGTTCAAGAACCCCACAGAGAGATGCATGGAGAGCAGACACCTTCTCCTTCACCTGGGCAGACCTCTTTCTTTATGTTTTCCCTCCAGTACACTTTTTCTACAGGGTATTGCAAAATGTTGGGGCAGACAGGCTAAAGATGATACTGATTACTCCTTACTGGCCCAGGCAACACTAGTTCTCCCTCCCCTTCACACTCAGTGGAAGAAGAATCCAGACATTGCCTCAGACAATGGACCTCCTAAGGTCTGTTATTCATCCCAATTTCAGGAAACTCAATCTGACATCTTGGATGATTGGTTATTGATCCTATCCAGGCAATCTTTTTCAGAGGACATACTAAAAATTCTAAAAAAAGTTAGAAAACCAGCTCATATTTAGCAAAAGTGAAAAGTTTTTTTTTTATTTGGTGTAAGACAAGACAAAGTCCTGATAACCTCTCACACTTATATATCTCACACTTATATAAAAAGTGCCTAATAGTGCATGCCACAGCTATTTCTGCCGGCCTTCCCATGTCTCTTCCTGCCTATACTAATCCTTGTATGAAACAGTACCTAACTTCTGTAATAGCACATGCCACAGATATTTATGCCTGCTTTCCCATGTCTCTTCCTGTTTATACTTATCCTTATGTGAAACAGTTCCTAACTTCTATAATAGTGCATGCCACAGCTATTTCTGCCTGCCTTCCCATGTCTCTTCCTGTCTATAATTATCTTTATATGAAACAGTACCTAAAACGATCTTGCACCTCATGCCATGCAAGAGAGATCCTACCCTCACTTCGGACCTAAATTACATTTAGAAAAACTAACACTTCCACCTTTTATGCCAGTAACCTTGGTACCCCTTAAACTATTTACTTGGAAAACTGCTCTGGCTCTGCTGCTGGCACTCACCTCTGTCAGATGTATTTCTGATTTACAAGCCCCTCATGGAACCTTTTCTCATATTCCACAGGGAAAGAGTTACCTTGAGAACTACCCCCCCCCTCCTTTACACTCACTGTGGTATCAGAAGTCTCCAAAAGAAATGAGAGATGGCTGTACACAGATAACTAAGATTTTTCCTCCTGACTATTAGATTCCTAACAGATTTCATCAGCTATCGGTGGCTTTTGAAAAAGGTAAGGAGGGGAGACCTGTGAGGAAGCAAACTGTTTCAAAACATATATCTAACTGTATTATCTTTTGTTACTCACACCATGGCACACAGACATTTGGCAGAGTCAGGGCTTATTTCTTCAGGCAAAGGTGGTAACCACAGAATTCATGAAATAGATACCAACCCAGTCCATCCTGGAAGCAGCTACTTGGTCTTCTGTTCACACCTTTGCTAAACACTACCACCTTGTTGCTATCTCCAGAGCTAGAGACAGATGTGACTTTGCCATCCTGCAGACCCTGGTATTCCTATTATGGAAGACTCTCCAGCCACCCCTGTAAGGTAACTTTGGGAGTCCTTCCAATAATATGTACTGCAACATTATCTATGAAGACTATAGTACAGTTATGTTGATAACTTACCATGATTATATCTATTGGAGTAGATCAATACTGGCAGTGCCCTTTCCCCTCCCACCTATCCCCTCTATATTATGCTCCAGGGGTTGGGATGGGTATCCTATGAATCACCTTTCCCTCAATCTCTCACTTGCCTCCTCCAACAAAATGTATAATTCCTATCAGTAGGGTCATTGGAGAAGGCTATTCTTCTGTAGAACATTCAAACTTTGGTACCTCAGACAAGAAAGACCTATGTAGATGGCGCAGGGTGATGACCTTTTATACCACTCACTTACTGACTTCAGCTACCAAGGGCATCTGCTGACTGAGAGATGGTGAAAGCCTCTGGTATTTGGACCAGACATTGGCTTCTACAAGGTAGGAAGTCCCTAGACTAAATACTGCAACATCAATCTACTCAAACATCCAGAATTATGGGAAGTTACCAACACAGCTAAAATTTTCCATAGATATTACTGATATGCAAGAAATTACTCCAACAACACTGAGAGATGACATGGAGAAATTATAGAAAATGAATGGCCTGAGAAGGTTGAGTGCATTGTCTGGAAGCTTAGATTCAGTACGGCAAAATTGTTCAGCAATATAGTACAGACAAAAAAAAAAAAAACATGAGAAGTGTATAGAAATGGAAAGGAGTTAAAAAGGACATCGAAATGGACCTTAGGATCATTGTATCTGATGAAAGTAGGCATTTACTTTGCATTGAAAGAGATGGCAGCTGGCAGGTATTGAAATTTGACAGGCACCAATAATAGGAAATGGCAGATATTATCCATTTCAAGAGTCAGCAGGCCAGAGCAAACAAAATAATGCATGCACGTCTAGGAAATTTCTCCCTATAATGGCAGATAAGATGGAAACTGGTGATTTGATATAGAAGGGAAGATAGTACAGGGTCTGTATGTGAAAAAAAAATAAAATCGAATTTCAATAGGTACATGGATGAAAAATGTGATGCTCAAGAATAATTTGCTGTACTTAACCTTTATAGCTTTAGTGCTGTTCATAGAAACTGATGAGCAGAACAGTAGGTCATAATTTGAAAATGTGTGAATGACAATTCAAGAGAAATGGAAAGAAATAGTTTACCAGTAATGAACAAGGTAGCAACAATAACAACAGCTTGCTGAAAGTGCTGTAACATCAAAAGTGAAATTCACGAAATCAAAAAGAACTCAAAAAGAGGACAATTCAACTTTATCAAATGGTGAGAAGTAGAGTTGTATGGGTCTACTTTATGCGCTCGAAACATGAAAAACCGAAATCCAAATAGCACAACACACAGAGAGCGAACCGTGAATACGTCAAACATACTAAAGCGTGAAATTTAAAACCTCGAACCGTCATAGTTGGCCAACCCACCACCCGCAACACACTACCTACCCAAGCACAATAAAAAAAACACATACATACACTAACCAAAACCCTACTTCTAACCCTAAATTGAAGCACCAAAACCCTACTGCTAACGCTACACTAAACCGCACATACACAACTATCTATGCACCATCCTTAACCCCTCCCTAACCCTAAGGTGTTTAACTATCGCACACTCACCTTACGGAGCTATACCGCAGATGGGCCAACTATGCGAATTCGATATTTCCACTTTTGCGGTTTCGTTCGACATATTCGCGGATTGCTCTTTACATGTCGCGCTATTTGGATTCGGGTTTTTCAGCTTTCGAGCACGTAAAGTAGACCCGAGTTGTATAAGGCATTTACCTTAACTGTAGAACATTTGGGCATTAATTCTTGCAGCTGTATAAAGAAAGGGGGCAGGATTCAGGAAGCCTCCGTGTAAGAGTTACAAGGCTTACACGGAGGCTGCAATTAAATGGTGTGACGTCAGCATGTCATGCATATGCATGAGGGCATGCTGAATCACACATAAGGCTTACACGGTCCGTGGAAGACAGTAGGGGGCGTGTCCGTAGGCCGAGCCCTGCAAGCGGACACGCCCCCAGAAGAGTTTATAGTTTCATAGTTTCATAGTATAGTACTAGGCTATCTGCCCATTTGTAAGCCTAGCCATAGTGATGTGGCTTTTGCCACCCCATGAAATGGTACAAAAATGTACAGAATAAATCTAGAATACTGTGCCTCTGTCTAGTAGTGACACAATGAAGGTCCCCTTATATAATAGAATTAGTTTACTGTGCCCCTGTCTAGCAGTGACACAGATGTGACCCCTGGGGTAAACTTACGATCTCCCATCCACTCATCAAGATTTCTCTTGAAGAGAGTCAGTGAGGGGCTCTGCCTAATATGAACTGGAATCCTGTTCCAAAGCATTGGAAGCCACTGGGTTATGAATCTATCCCTCCAGCATGTCCTATTCATACTTGTGCCGAGGTTTAAGTCTTTAGCTCTCGTGGTCCTGATGGATTTGGATTTTTTGAGGTGGAGCATGTCCATCAGATCCTGATTGGACATGGCCTTGTACGTCAGGCAGAGATCACCTCTGAGCAGGTGGTATGCTACTGAATAGAGCTGAAGTTTCTTTAGTCTGGCAGAATAAGACATATGTTGGAGACCCTTGATCCTTTTGGTGAGGTACTTTTGTGGTCTCTCCAGCTGTTGCAAATGCCGGGTGAGGTACTTACCAAATGGGGCATTGTACTCAATCATGGGTCTGATGAGGGAGGAATATAGGGGTACAATGACATCCTTGGATCTGGATGTGAATCCCTTCATGATGAGGTGTGCAAGGTAGAATGTTTTCTAACCACTTTGGCAACGTGGGTGTCAAATGAGAGGTCGCTGTCTACTTGGGTCCCTAGGTCTCTGATTACTTTTTCCATACTCAGTGGGTTGCTGTCTATGTGATAATTTGTGGGTACTTTGTTTTTTCCAAAAGGGATGACTATACATTTTTTGGCATTTAGTTTAAGGCCGTGACTACGGCACCAGTTGTCCGTTTCAGTGAGGCCTTTTTGTAGGATGTGTGTGTCTGCTGGTGTATCGACTATGGTGCCTAGTTTGCAGTCATCTGTGAACTTTGTCAGCCACAGCCACAGCCCTCCCATGTTTGCTTTAACATCTGAGAAATAAATGCCGAACAAGAGGGGTCCCAGGACAGATCCCTGTGGGACACCACATGTGACTGGCTTTGAGTCTGACATTGCTCCAGTGATTTTAACTTTATGGGTTCTGTCCTTTAGCCAGTTTGCAACCCATCTAGTGACATAAGGGTTTACTTTTAAGCTGTTTAGCTTATCTATGATGCCTGAGTGGGGTATTGTGTCGAAGGCCTTAGCCAAGTCCAGGTATGCTGTATGGACTGCTTTGCCCTCATCAATGGCTCTAGTGACTGTTTCGAAAAAGACAACCAGGTTTAAAAGGCAGGATCTGCCCTTTACAAAGCCGAACTGGGTGGGGTCAAGTGTCTGTAGGTCCCCTATGTCTCTGTTTATGAGTTCCATAATGATTCTTTCCATAGCTTTGCAGACCAGGCTAGTTAAGCTTATGGGGCGGTAGTTTCCAGGGTCTGTAGAGGCACCCCACTTGTGGAGTGGGACCACTGTTGCTGTACACCAGTGTTCAGGTATATATCCCGAAGTAAGGCTAAGGTTAAATAGCATTTTTATGTGTGGGTTTAGCTCCTCTTGGAGTTCACGTAACACGCACCCCGGGATACCGTCAGGTCCCACTGATGCTGTGTTTTTTGCTTTGTTTAGGGCGGTTCTCACTTGGACATCTGAGATGACAGGGAGATTACATTCAGCTGGGATAAGTATTTCTTCTTTTGGGGGTGAAGGAGGGGAGAAATTTTCACTGTACCTGTCAGCCAGAATGTTAGCAATATCTGTGGGTTCAGTGTATTTTTTGTTGTTGTGAACCAACTCTGAGCATATCTGAGGGTTTCTGCCCAGGTTTCTAACACAGCTGAAGAAGGCTTTGTGGTTATCTTTAATGTCCTTAGCGATTTTTCTCTCAAAGTTTGCCTTGGATGTTTTAATGAGAGAACGTAGTTTTCTGCTAATGTTGATCAGAGATGTCTTCCCTTCATGGGATTTCGCTCTGACGTGCAGTAGCTTCCTTCTTTTGTTATACAATTTGTTTATGGCTGAGGTCCACCAGACAGGACGCTTACATTTGGTGGAGAGGGACTTGGATTTGTTTGGGATTGCATGATCCATGCATTCTTGGAGATGTCCATAGAAAGCATTTGTGAAGGATTCGGCATTGTGGGATGTGGTATCCACTGGTACAGTGGGCTTAAAGGATACAATCTCAGTCTTGAGAAGAGTGAAGTCTGCTTTTGAGAAGTTTTTCACTGTGGTCTTTTGTGCTGGGGGTGGAGGTGGGATATGTATATCCATGGTGATTCGTTTGTGGTCAGATCTCACTAGTGAGGGGTATACTTCTGGTGTGGAGCATTTTTTCCCCATGTTTGTGATGATCAGGTCTAGTATATTGTCTCCCCTAGTGGGAGAGGTGACTAGTTGTTCCAGTGCATTTGAATTTATGAATTCCAGGAACCTTTGGGCTAGGGTATTAGGGCTAGAATAATGTACCCAATCTATGTTTGGGTAGTTGAAGTCTCCCAGTATGATGGTATTTTGTGATACATTCATATCCTCCAATGTCTTCAGGAAGGCTGAGTGGGGTTCTTGAGATTGGGAGGGTGGTCTGTAACATGCTACCAGCTGTATAGCAGTTTTGCCTATGGTTAGTTGCACCTGTATGGTCTCTGATGCTTCATGTGTTGCTACTAACCTGGAGGTGTGGGTGTCCTTTATGAATATGAACACTCACCCTCCCTTTGTGGTTTGGCCCGGGTTTTGAGGCCAAAAAGCATGATACGAGGTATAGCCTGGTAGCGCTGGGGTGCTCTCAGGAGCCTTGAACCAGGTTTCAGTTACTGCACAGACGTCGATGTTCTGCATGCTGAGGAGTGCATCAAGTGCCTACATCTTGAGATTTAGACTTCTGGCATTGAGCAGCATTACCCTTAGTTTTTTTCCAAAACCCCCATGACAGAGTACATGGAAATGTGAATAAACACAACACAACACATTCCCCCACAGACTATGAACATAAAATTATATAAATGAACATGTTATATTTTTTTTAAATTGTAAAGATGTTTGCCCGTGAGTGCGCTCGTTTGCACGGGCGTGCCTGTAGCTCAGCCACAGTTAGCAGTAAGTGGAAAAACATATAAGAACTAACTATGCAAAGTAAGCCAAAAAGCAATAGCATAGCGGTAGAGACATTGGCTGAAGAGCAGCCAGTCATGGTTCGAGCCCCCACAACATCAATTTTTATTTTTAGTGAAATAAGCACGAAACAAGTCCCTGACATATATGTACACATATAAAATTATATTTTATGTAAAATGTAATGAAATAGGCCATTTATTTTGAAGAAATGTGAGATAAAATAATAAAAAATGCCAGATGTGCCTATAGCTGAGCTACAGTTTAACAAGGTGAGTGCATCTGCCCGTAGGTGAGCAGTGGTTTAACAGGTGTAAACTGAGTGCCCGTAGGTGATCAGTGGTTTAACAGGTGCAAAATGAATGCCTGAAGGTAAGCCATGGTTTAACACGCTGAAACTGTGTGCCCGTAGCTGAGCTGAGCGTAATATGCGTGCTGACAGCCAAATGAAGCGTAAACCAGCTTAACCCTTTTGCGTGGAGCTGCGCACCGTGCCAACAAGCTAACCGACGGGCAACGTTGAGCAAGCTGTAACAAAACTGCCTTTACACAGACACACTTCCTAGCCTGTCTAGACAGTGAAGGCCAGGTTCGAACCCAGGACACCATGCACCATAGTGAAGGTACTGAACCACTAAGCCATGACAGCTGTACTTAGAAATGCAGTAATAGCAAATATATAGGAATGAATAGAAAGAGGAGCATGACAAAGCAAGTTTTGTGACGCTGATACAATTCCAAAATGGCCAATCACAGATAAGTGCGGGAAAAACGACATATATAAGCCCCATAGGCGGGAATACACAGCATAACCGATTGTAGAACTAACTTGCAGTCAGAATGTCAGGAGTAGGTGAGGGTAGTTGCTTCCAAGCACAGAGGTGGGGCATTGAGGAGTCCAGATATAAGGTTTGGCTCCTTGTCCACAATCATTGAACCAAAAGCAGCAAAACACAAATAACCAAAGCACTAGGCGTTCGAAACTGCTGCAAAAACGCCAAATGATGCGAATCCCTGTGGCAGTACCTTATATGCAGAAAATGAGCAGCTGATAAATCCAGATAAATAAAACTTTTTATTGCATAAAATAGATTAAGCGCTTTCACCTACTAACAACGTAGGCTTCATCAGAATCAGAATTTGGCGTTTTTGCAGCAGTTTCGAACGCCTAGTGCTTTGGTTGTCCACAATCATGAGGCCCAACTCATGCAGGGCCAGGTCCTGTGGGGAGCATATAGGGCTGAGGCGTGGGACCGGTTGGCTCATGATCTCACCAGTGCCACAGGGATTCCAAGGACTGGTGAGCAGGTCCGTCACCACCATGTGGACCTGAAGAGATGCAAGTAGGACCAACTGAACCTTTGGATCCAGGAGGCCCGGCAAATGCCCAATGCCCCACTACTGAGTAAGTTACATCTAATTATGTATGTAAGAAATTAACCTAGCTGATATTATGGAGATGTGTATTCCAATATTACTTTATTTACATTACAGCTGCAGGTGTCTGTTCTGCGAACCACAGAGACTATGGTGATAGGCTGGTGCGGTTGCACCACCAGGCAGGTCAGTAATCCTCTCCCTGTAACTGTAAATAAATATAAAAGTATGACAGTTAGCAAAAGAGTGCAGTGTACTCACTAAGTAATAAAATATGTGAGTAACAGTGTAAGAGTGTTTGCAAGTATTGCTTGATTACAAAAGTCTGTTGCAGTCTGTAATCCAAACAGAAAAATGAAAATGTCTGAAATAAAGTCTGAAATAAAGATGCCCCACCTGTAATATAATAGTACACAACCTGCAGCAGGCTGAAAAGTACAGCTGCAGAAGATGAGCAAAACACATGTGTGAAATATATCCCTGTTGAAATACTGAAACATGACAGAAGTGAGACTGTTGCAAAGGATTGTAATAACTACAGGTAAAACATGTCAATAAAGCCTAGAAGTAAGTACCATCCTGAATTGTAAAAATAAAACAAGTGAGAGAGTGTGAGAAAGAGTTATGAATCCACCAATAAAGTAGTAATAACTCCTGAATAAAGTATACTGCAGTCAGTACAGAATTAAATGAATGTGACAAGCAGAACCAAACTGCGAAATGTGTTCAAAATGTTCCTGCAGCTGGACTGTGTATCCCAAAATCTGGATATGTTGCTCTCAGTCTGCAATATGCAGATAGTATGATTGTCTGAAATACCAAACATCCACAGTTGTCTATAGCTATATAAAGCAAATGTAGCAGGATGATGTAGCTGAACAGAGCCAGATATGAACGTGTATGAATAAAAATGAAAATGTATATTGATGTAGCAGTAACATTCCTATCACCAACTTGAAGTAGTTATCACATAGGAAACTGTAGGTAGAACTGTAGTGTGAATATATCTGCAGCTATTAGAAATGTACAGCATATGTATTGGTATTTGAAGGTGTTAATTATATTTTCTTCACCCTACCCTATAACCACATATAATCCATTCCACGTGACATTGGTATGTGCAATCACAATTAACACCCCTTGTCATTTGTTCTGTTGGGTCATACATATTTGCATGTACGTTGATGCATCTGCCCTGTTCATACATCCAAACCTGATGGCCTGTTGCCATCAGTCAACCCTGCATGTTGTTGGACTGTGTATTGCTGTTCAAATTATGCATGTGTTATGCTCGCTGTTCAGTGGTGTGAATATCTGGGCGTTTGGTTAATGGGAATACTAATGCATGCTGTTACAACTAATTGCGAATGGTATTGTATGTTACTAACCCAAACTGTCATGACATAATGCAAAACATAGGACGACAGGGAAGGCGGGTTCCAGCGGACCCACCTCTCCCACCTCAGCTGGCGAGTGCACCTGGCAGTAGTGCCCAGTCCGGACCCTCCTCCGGTGGCCCTGTGCCACCTGTGGGTGGAAGCGTTGCAGGGGATGGGGCTCGTCCCCCCTCTGCAAGTGTGGCCGGAGGAGAACCACCACTCACCCTCCGTAGCATCCCGACTGTGGTGCGTAGGGAGATCCAGGAAGCTGTTCTTGGGCCCCTACACCAGCTTGAGGCACAGGTGGCACAACTAACGGGCATGCCTGTTGCCTGGCTTACACAGCCCCCAGCACAGCCCTGTCCTGGGCAGTGAAGGCACAGTGGCAACTGCCCATGGGTGGGGATATCAGTTCCACTGTTGCCATCTGTGGGCTCATGGGCTCTGGATATCCAAACATCCGTCCTCGTCAATTGTGTAACCCCCCCACACGTGTCATACATCGCCCCTGTATGCGTCTTGTTTGTCTTGTCTGTTGACCTACCCAACCTACCTCCCCAGCTATACCAACTTCCTTTACCTGACATACCACTCTCACCTGAAAAAAAAAAAAAAAGGGCACTCTGTACCCACAAAAAAATTACACCCCATACATAGCTACCCATTTCACACACATGTCTGCTGGACATGGAAACTGTCAATTACAATTGGCTGTACAACAAGTATTATTGTTGTCCTAACACCTCTCTCAGGGGTGGAAGGTTTCAAATGTCACACCAAATTACAAACATATGCACAGCTGTTGCTGATGAAGAAATGGGCAGCTATGGGCCTTACCTACACCCCTCCTGCAAAACCCAAGCTTGTTTCCCTACTGTCTTACCCTCTTTGTGACCCCTTTTTCACCACTTTCCTGTCTCCCCATTTTCATTTCTTTCAAAGAAAATAGCGTGGGTGTGCGCACGAGTAAGCACTTTTAAGCGGTTGTAAGAGGGTGTGCGCGGAGCTGAAAGCCAGTGCGCATGCGGAGCTCAGCGCAAACCAGCGCTAACCCAGTTACAACTGCTTAAAAGTGCCTTAGTCACTCTGAATGACAGGTCCTGTAGTCTGTTCAAAAGCAAAATAAAATCTCACTGTCAGTCCCGAACCCAGGACCTTGGAAACAGTAGTCTGCATGACTTACCACTAAGCCATGACTGTTATATAAGAACATTGTGCTACAATAAATATATCATGTAATAGTAGGAATGAATGTAAAGGGAATATAGGATTTGTAGTACACAAAGCATGTCATGTATATTTACTGTCAAATCTAGTGGATTTCTATAATAGTAGTGTGTGAACAGAAACAGCCATGCTAGTTGGTAGCTAGTAGGTAATAATGTCACTGTAGCACCTTGCAAGCCACACACATACTCACAGCAGGATAATCACTGCCCATACCCCACAACCTGTTACAGGAACACATCCGGACCAAGTAATAAAATATGTGGAGCAAAGGGCCAAAACCAGAGACACATTACAAATAATGTTACAACAAACTTAGATAGTTCAGAGAGTAACAGGTTCTGCATTTTGTTGGATGTTTGGAAGGGTATGAAGTCTGAAACTTAAATGTTTGTCACTATATTCTGACTTGAGCCCAGAATGATTTGCCAGAAAGAGCTGTGCATGAGATATTGACCAAAATATGAGGCAGAAATGTGGACAACCTGCAAATATTTGTACACATGAGAGGTCTGACACCGCCATATTTTAATAGTTAAGAGCCTAGACATAGCAACAGTGACTGAGTTACAGGGATGCCCCACAGACTCCATGTGAAATGTACAAACGGTAGGCAGAAAGGTGTTACAACACATGCAATGGTAACTATGAAGTCCTGAAAGTATGCACCACTTGCATGGCAGAAATAGTGTAGTAATACATATGCTCATGCTATCCCACAGTCACAACTGCAGAATACCAGACAATTTAATGGGTGTACCCCACTGATATGTACAATTCCATGAGACAGATAACAGATGCACCTGAGAGTCACTGGGGCCTGCTCAGCAGCATAATCAAATACCCTAATAGATGTCAAGGCCCACACCATGGCCAGACCATACTGCATGCAGTAACACCCTATCAGATATAGCAAGCATTCCAAGGTGTGAATGTACATGGAAAATAGGAAAGCCACAGCAACACACTACAGTCAAGACACCTAGCAGGCATACAAGGAGTGAATGTAAAGGACAAATATTGAAGCCATAGCAACAAATTGCATGAGCCACTGCTATATACCAGTTACACCACAAGTCCCACAGGAAAGCACACACACCCATATTAACAGTAGTAGTAGTAGTAGTTCTAGGTGTCAGTTTACATACACACTTAGTACAGGAAACAGGAGAGATGAATGGAGAAATGTTAATCTACAACACAGCCTGAAATATGAGAGATATACCAACCTTTACACTCACAGAACAGTGTCCACAGCATACCAGCATGGTCCCCACCCTTACAATATGAAAGGGCAACGCCTATCTCACATACCTTTTTATAGCACTGTCCTGAAATCACAGTGAGAACTGCAATCAGTACACAACTGGCTGCATGCAATCAGCAAATGCTGGCTAACAATTGGTGCAGAGGCCATCACATGGACATATGCAGATACCTACAAAAGCATCCTGTACTTCCAGTCCACTCATGCAATACTTTCATTGCACCGTCTGGAGGCAGAGAGAGAGAGAGAGAGAGAGAGAGAGAGAAAGAAAGAAAGAAAAAAAGAAAATAAAAACACAAACAAAAACTACACTTAAGAAAAACTAAGTTGTAGCTGTCATCAGTGACAGTATCAAGCTGGTCTAGCAGCAGCAGGAACCTATACAAACGGTAACGCAATCAGCTGTGACAAACACAGGTAATGTAAAGTAACAATTTAATAGTCTACATACTGTGAACCCTCCATATGTGTTATTGGTCTGTATCTATATGTATGTCTATGTGATAAGTTGTGTGTACGTTGTTTTACCCAAAGGGGATGACTATACATTTCATGCCATTCAGTGTTAGGCCATGATTCTGGCACCAGCTGTCCGTTTCAGTGAGGCCTGTCTGTAGGATGTGTGTGTCAGCTGGTGTATCGACTATGGCGCCTAGTTTGCAGTCATCTGGCAACTTTGTCATCCACAACCTGCCCATGTTTGCTTTCACATCTGAGAAGTAAATGCCAAACAAGAGGGGTCCTAGGACAGAGCCCTGTGGGATACCACTTGTAACTGGCTTTGAGTCTGACATGGCTCCCACAATTTTCACTTTATGGATTCTGTTGTTTAACCAGTTTGCAACCCATCATGTGACATATGTATTAACATTTAATCTGATGAGCTTGTCTATGATGCCTGAGTGGGGTATTGTGTTGAAGGCCTTAGGCAAGTCCAGGTAGGCTGTATGGACTGCTTTGCCCTCATCAATGGCTGTAGTGACTGTTCTGAAAAAGTCAACCAGGTTCAAAAGGCAGGATCAGCCCTTCACAAAGCCATACTGGGTGGGATCAAGTGTCTGTAGGTCCCCAATGTCACTGTGTATGAGTTCCATAATGAATCTTTCCATAGCTTTGCAGACCAGGCTGGTTAAGCTTATGGGGCGGTAGTTCTCAGGGTCTGTAGAGGTGCCTCCTTTGTGGAGTGGGACCACTGTTGCTGTACGCCAGTGTTCAGGTACATATCCCGTAGTAAGGCTAAGGTTAAATATCATTTTTATATGCGGAAATATCTCCTCTTGGAGTTCACGTAGCACACATCCAGGGATACCATCAGGTCCCATTGATGCTGTGTGTTCTGCTTTGCTGAGAGCGGCCCTCACCTGGACATCTGAGATGACAGGGAGGTTACATTCAGCTGTGATAAGTATTTCTTCATTTGGGGGAGAGGGAGGGGGGTATTTGCACTGAACCTGTCTGCCAGAATGTTGCCAATATCTGTGGGTTCAGTGAATTTTATGTAGCTGTGTACTAACTCTGAGCATATCTGAGGCTTTTGGTCCATGTTTTTAACAAAACTGAAGAAGGCCTTGTGGTTATCTTTAGTGTCCTTGGCCATTTTTCTCTCAGAGTTGGCCTTGGATGTTGTTATGAGAGAACTTAGCTTTTTACTAGTGCTGACCACAGATGCCTTCCCTTTATGTGATTCTGCTCTGTCTTGCAGTAGCCTCCTTCTATCATTATACAATTTGTCTATGGCTGGGGTCCACCAGACAGGATGCTTAACCTTTGTGCATAGGGTCTGGGTTAGAATTGTGTGTGCATGTTCCATGCATTTTTGGGGATGTCCGTGGGAAGCATTTGCAAAGGGGTCAGCATTGTGGGTTGTGGCTTCCACTGGCCCAGTGGGCTGCATGGATACCATCTCAGTCCTAACAAGTGAAAATCCGTCTATTCACATATATTTCAAAGTAGTCTACTGTGCTGGTGGTGGTGGTGGGATATGTATATCCAGGCTGATTAGTTTGTGTCCAGATCACACTAGTGGATGACGTTCCACATACAGTACCTTGCTACAAACCCCCATAGTGAGGTGGTGCATTGGACCTGTCTTAGTGTGCTGACTGATGGGGCTTGGTACTATGTTGTATAGAATGTGGCAGGTATTGTTGCACAGGTGTAGGCTGAGCACTGATATCTGGCCATGTACATGTGTATCCATCAAGAGACACACACGTGCTACATATGGGAGTAGTAGTATATCACTACAGTTGAGTATCATGTATAGTATGTGTGCCATATTTTGCTGTCATAGTTTGCTGATATCCTGTTTGTGTTCTCTTTCAGGGACATGGCACGTCAGCGAAATCCTGCCTACTCTGCTGCAGAAGATGAAGAGATACACCAGAGCCTGGTGCAGGATTATGACATACTGTTTTCCCGCACCAGCCAGAATCAGCAGGAGAGGGCTGCACTGGGGCAAGACCTTGTCCTTAGGGTAAATGACATTGGAACGCATAATAGGACATATGAGCAGGTACGACATCACTGCAGTGATTTAATCAGAAATGTCTGTCAGCGTGCGTCGGATATCCACAGGCAACAGGTCGCCACAGGAGGTGGGGTGGCCACACATCCCCCACTCACCAGACTGGAGGGGCTACTCCTAAGTGTTGTGGCTCCAGCTCAGGAACATCAACAGCAACACACCCGTATTATGATGGAGGCTGGAGCCACACAGCAACACGACATGGAGCGTGCAGGTAATATGCCATATGTACACTTGACTGTTCTGTACACTGTTAGTTTATGCATGTGTAAGGTGTGTCCTTGGTATGTAGCTGTCAACATAGTATGTAATTGTGCAGGTGCGATATTGCCAATATCAGCAGCTGACATGTGAAAGGCAACTGTGGTACTACTGAACTGTATCATACGCAGTATCAATGGCACAGTTGTGCCCACTGACATTAATCCCCTCATTTCTGCAGGTCCCTCCGGTGTTACAGCAAGGCAGCCCATCCATGCTGGTGAGTGTGTATTAACAATACCTATAATAGTCTTGATAGCGCTAGTAATAATAGTGTAACTCAGTAGTGCTCTGTGTGTATACTGCGGGGTGTGCATGTGTGCATGTCTCCACATGTGCATGTGTGCATGTGTCCACGTGTGCATGTGTGCATGTGTGTATGTGTGCATGTGTGCATGTGTGCATGTGTGCACGTGTGCACGTGTGCATGTCTGCATGTGTCCACGTGTGCATGTGTGCATGTGTGCATGTGTGCATCACTGGTAACATTGTGTAGACATTGTAAACTGTGTTTCCTGTCTTCCTCCCACAGGTTCTGGTGCTGCTCTGGTGTCCTGCAGCAGGGAACCTGAATCTGGTGCCACAGGTACTGATAATGATGATATCTGTGTAATGGCACAGGAAGGTGTGTCAGGGTCCGTCATTGGTCAGCCAATTGACAGTACATAGCTGTCAACCCCATCATTGCACACAGTCATCCTGCCAGTACATCCTATGTCACCAATGTCCCTAGGTGATGGACAGGATACAGTGGGCATTGACTAGGGTAATGTGGTATCTGTGGCACATGCTTCTCCAC
The DNA here is from genome assembly GCF_019279795.1 of Protopterus annectens. Lineage (NCBI taxonomy): Eukaryota > Metazoa > Chordata > Ceratodontiformes > Protopteridae > Protopterus > Protopterus annectens. The sequence continues at coordinate 1,453,358,743 of NC_056733.1, forward strand.
AGAGCAGCCATGGGCAGGGTCCTGAGATGGTACCACACAGACAGTTGCCCATGGGTTCTCGTGGGAGCATCCGTGGGCATACTGCCTCTGGCAGACGTGCCCAAAGAGGTCTGTCAACCTCAGCTATGTTTCGGGCTGTCATGCAGGCACAGTCACGTATGGAAAGGTACACCAGACAGGGTCTCAGGGAGCTGAGAGCATGTTGCACATCCATGACTGACAGTATGCGTGACACTGCGGATGCTATCCGTAATTTCACCGATGTCATAGACAGACGTTGTGGGGACATATTACAGCAGTTCCACAACTACATGTCCATGAGCCAGGGCAATGGTGGACTGTTGCGGTGTTGACGTGGCCATATGCCAGCAACAGCAGAAGCTGGCAGTCGACGCGGATGACAACAGGCCCGCGGACGCCCCCATAGTGCCAGCAGCAGCCCCAGCAATGCTGGGTCTGTGCTGTCATCAGACTGCCCCAGGAGACCATGTGCACGTGGCTCTGGACAGTCCCAACAGGGACCTGTGTCCAGTCAATGAACACCCGCTTCTGATGACAGTACCCAGTCTGGCTTAGTACCGGATACGGTCCGTAGCACCCCTGCCAGGCACAGGTACCGTGTCCGTGGCCACAGACACTGATCTATATGACCTGGCAGGTGCAGTCTGTGGCTGTCCACAAACTCCAGTATATGGCAGCCATGAGGTGGAACTGTGTGCATGCATACACACATGCAAAATGTTAACACCTAGGGCTACCACATACACGCACACACTGCATCAACAGTGCCCCACCCTGTACTGCTGTCCCTCACCAACACACATACACATACATGTCAATTGGTGGTATCAGTGGCAGACTCAGGCATACCTAGTTCACACCCTGTGCATATGATGAAACTGTGCCACCTCCTACAATCTCTAACATCAGTGCAGGAACAGGATAACATGTTGCTGATGCACAGGGTGACTACATAGAAGTGTATTAATAGTATCATGTTGGTAACAGTACAGTGTGCTGATATGATTGTGTGTATATCCCAGCATGCCTGATGCGGTAACTGTATGACTGTCCTGAATTGTTATCTACACCCATAGTAAGTACCATAGTGTAACAGCTGCACATTTTTGCATACTGGTGGTAAGGATGTCAACAGATAGCCACATACATAGGTAGCACAGGGGAGAAGGTAATGCAAGTAGTGATACGCAATGATGGACATGTACACTAATGGTGGCATGTTGCCCACAACGACTATGCAATGTGGATGTTTGCGCATGTTGATATATGTGCAGTACCAATTTAATTTAAATTAAATTAAATTTTAAATAATTTTAGTTTTACCATGGACATCTGAGCTGTGCATTTCTGGGTACATGTTTATAGTGCCTGCATATTTGCACTGTTACCTACTGGAAGTGGTGCCCCTTCTTTGTTGTACAATGGACTACTTCCAGCCCTGCTTACTGTAGCTTTGTTTGCATGCATGTTTGCTTGAGGTTCCCTGGAACACTGATTCCACCTGCAATGCAGATTTACAGAGCTTCTGTGGATTCCTAGTGACATCTGCATAGCTTACTATACGTATGTCAATGTCTCACTTGACAGAACGTCACTGTCTGTCCTGTTCACATGTACGTTGCCTGTGACACATTGCATATGACTTACCTGGCATTTGCCCACGTGTTCAATTATAAATTCCAGCGTTATGAAATCAGAAGCAGTACACCCACACATACTCACCTTCAGTATGTTGTTCCCCATTGGCCCTATGTGTTGGTAATCACCATGGCAATCACACTACTATGGTAGCATGTGCAAAGGTAACTTGTGAATCACCTCTATGGTACAGTTGTGGAATATGTGGGTCATGTGGCAATGTCACAGCTGCCACATGTACACAGTCAACCCACTCCCCTACACATGGACGTACAACACATGTATGAGATGCAACCACATAGCCAAACTGAGGACTAAGCACTCTGAACCTAGTACTGGCATAACCTGTCTGGTGGCATGAAATACTACAGTGACTACAATACCAGTCTGATGTAGACCTACACTGACAGCAATACAAACACGTGAACACACTGGGCCATTCGTGGAGCCTAAGAATAGCATCCTGCCTGAGCGGCAGACACCTCTGCAGCTGGCACACAGGCATACGTTATGCCAAAACACAGCACGCATAACACATAGCACACAAATCTTGTGTGCCAAACAGTCACAGCCTGTACGGCTAGACAACACACCTGCTACAGTTGTGTTAGGTACCTTTATTGTCCGGTACAGTGAGGTCACGCTCACTAGGCTGGACAAGATGAAGGTCACAGTGATATGCCCATGGGGCACTGTGGTCCACCACATAACACAAGCATACAGGTCAGTCAGAGGCATGGACACATATGACTCAGTCATTGTCCATGCCACTATGGCTGACCTGTGATGTATCTCCCTGGGCTACATGATAGGGAACATGGAAGGGCTCTCTGAGCATGTGGCACAGGCTGGTATGACCCTGACCTTGGTTGGCATCATACCCTCACCAGGAATGCTGACGTATTACTGAATGCTGATGAATTACTGTAGCTACAACAACCTAGCTGAAAGGTTCCTAGCATGTAGTCACTGCATTGCTATGGAACAACTTGTTACCACTCCCACAACAGGTGAAAACATGCAGCACCTGTTCATCAACAACATGTAGACTATATTCCCCAGACCAGATGTGTATCCCTCGCTGCTAGGATGATACCATCTACATCTCACACTGTATATGCACATACCACATGCAGCACCCGCACAGAAGACCACAGTCATAATGTTATCCAGTGCAAATACCATGTATTCACATGTGGCAGGTGTCAGACATGGTAACTATTGAAGGTCACAGGTACATATGTGTATTTGGCACACACATACATCATCTGTGTCCATTGCCATTACTGGTTTAATCAATGTCATGCATTATTGTAAACAGCAACCCACACACATGGGCATTCTGTCTGACAAAAACACACGTGGCATGTGTGGAATTCAAAGCCATAACTAACTGTGCTATGACAGTAGTGAGAGATGCAGTAGCAGAGCATGCTATTTGCATTACTGGGAGATTTGTCCTCTTCCACTGTACTTGTAGGGTGCTGACATCATCTCTGTCTAGAGATTGGGATATGCAGCAGCTGGTGTGTTGTACTGGTTGGCAAAAGGGTCAGTTCTTTCACACATGTAATTGCATACACACTACTTCCACTTCTCCACACACACTTGCCATTTGCAGGATTCAAACCCCTACCTAACTATGTTATGACACTCAAAATAGACGCATTAGCAGAGCACGCTATTCGCATTACTGGGAGGTTTTCCTTCTCCTGCTGTACTTATAGGGTGCTGACATCATCAGTGTTTAGAAAGGGAAATGTGCATCCTGTAGTGTGTTCTCCTAGTGGCCAAGAGGGACATTTCTTTCATACAGACTTGCACACACACTAACCCCTCTCCACACACATTGGGTATTTGCAGAATTCAAACCCCTACCTGACTATGTTATGACATTCAAGACAGACGCATTAGCGGAGCGCACTATTCACATTACTGGGAGGTTTCCCTTCTCCTGCTGTACTTATAGGGTGCTGACATCATCAGTGTTTAGAAAGGGAAATGTGCATCCTGTAGTGTGCTCGCCTAGTTGCCAAAAGGGACATTTCTTTCATACAGACTTGCACACACACTAACCCCCCTCCACACACACCGGGCATTTGCAGGATTCAAACCCCTACCTGCCTATGTTATGATACTCTAGACGGACGCATTAGCGGAGCGCGCTATTCACATTACTGTATGGTGTCCCTTCTCCTGCTGTACTTATAGGGTGCTGACATCATCAGTGTTTAGAAAGGGAAATGTGCATCCTGTAGTGTGTTCTCCTAATTGCCAAAAGGGACATTTCTTTCATACAGAATTGCACACACACTAACCCCCCCCTCCACACACACTGAGCATTTGCAGGATTCAAACCCCTACCTAACTATGTTATGACACTCGAGACGGACGCATTAGCGGAGCACGCTATTCTCATTACTGGGAGTTTCCCTTCTCCTGCTATACTTATAGGGTGCTGACATCATCAGTGTTTAGAAAGGGGAATGTGCATCCTGTAGTGTGTTTTCCCTGTTGCCAAAAGGGACATTTCCCTCACACAGACTTGCACACACACCAACCCCGCTCACCCACACACACTGAGCATTTGCAGGATTCAAACCCCTACATAACTATATTATGACACTTGAGGGAGACGCATTAGCAGAGTGCACTATCCGAATTACTGGGCATCTGCTTTGCACCTGCAGTATTTATAGGGTGCTGACGTCATTATTTCTACAGAGGTATGTACATCTAGTACTACCTGTCAGGTGGGGGATAGCATATATATGCATTTGCAGCCACCTACATCAGGGTCAGATATGCACATCGCACTGGCAGGTTATGTTCTATACCATGCTTCGTGACCACAGGACCTGTAACACACAATACAACCAGTCCAGACCACCCCCCCCCCCACATCCAGGACACACACTTTGCTTCCCTGGGAGCAGTGCCAAGATATGCAGGTGTTCACATACACCATTCCAGTTGTTAACGTCAGGTACAGGCATATTGTGTGTGGGAACTACTCAGGCCTCTACAACATTACCCTACAGCCACTACAATTTGTGAGTCCATGTGCTATGGCAGAACCACTCACCACAGCCACAAGGGGGAATACATATTGCACCTGACCATCTGCAACATGGGTACTCACTGTTCCACACCAGAGGTAGACCACCATTGTTGATATCTGACCATACCCACCTTTCCCTGGACATCCATATCCCATCCCCACCCCCAGGCAAGGTTGTCACTGCAAACAAACTGTATTTATCAAAATTAGACTTTACACTTGTGAAGACTGGGGTGGAAGACTTCAAAGGACCCATGCTGGGGGAGTATACAGGCCACTCTGCATAATCCTTGACAATTGCATTCTATGACCATGTGGAAGGTTTGCATTGATCATGCTATCCCAAATATACCCATGACTGCTCCACAACAGGACACCTGTCAGGTGTACACCAGCCATATATGAGCTGTCCAACCGACAGAGTGAGCTAATACATTGCAGAACAGTAGCCCACAGAGGGAGAACATCTCTGAACAGTACCGTCACGTCACTTCAATCCCTCATAATCATCACGACACAGTGTTGACAGTGAAATTGTCCAGACAATGCAGATAAGGCTCCCCTTAGTCTGTTATTGACGCCCACTTACTGTTAGACATCCTCAGCAACCCTCTTCCAGCACACACCAACAACATGGATGTGGCTTAGCAAATTCAAACCCTGGGATCTCCACTGTGTCCCTGCTTGACAGAGGCACAGCACACTAGCCTCACACGGTGCCTTATGTGACCTACTTTTCAGTGGCACAGTAGCCTACTGTAATGGGGAGGCAGACGCCAAGCACACTCTGGCTAAGCTGTCATTCCCTAGGGCAAACAGCCTAGTGTTGACCTCTACACCCATATGTTTAATTGTCAGATGCGCATTATTTGTTGCTGATAGACTGTTTGCAGGTCTTTATTGCCATAGCATTCCCTGTTTGTATGAACAACTTGTGTATTTGTGGAAGATGTTTGCATATGGGAGGGATCCACTATATCACATATGTCTCTGTAGTCATTTAACTGTGTGCACTGGGCAGATTGCTGTAATGTGGTTGGTTCCTGGAATAACACGTACAAATATCAGATATGTGTGGCCAACTGCTAAACTGAGATTTGGCCTGTGTGTGAGCATGCCCAGTTTAGCCTTCCCATGGCATGTTGTCTGACATATGTCTCATTTATCAAAGTGTGCGAGTATGCCCAGTGTGAGCTTTCCATATGTTGAACTCTGCAGCCCACCACATTTGTGGATGAGTGTGAACTTCAACAATGTCTCCCGTTTATGGTTGTGTGTTGTGTGTCATGTTGTGTAGTTACTGTCCAACTGCTTTGAGTGTGAACACAACAGGGATTATACTGTGCCTGCAGGGTTTGCATGGGATACTTTGCATACAGTTGTCAACATCCTTTCATACTGACCCAACACTGTAGTACCGTATAGTGTACTGGTTCAGTACTTTCACTGTGGTGGACAGTATCCTGGGCTTTAGTCCTATCACTGCTTTACATTTCCATAGTGAGCACAACAGCGTGGTTAGGGGCCAGTTGTGCACATCTGACCATGTTGCATTATGTTCAGATATGAACTACTTAAACCAGGCTTGTCCAACATTGGTAGTGTATTCCACAACATAGGTGTACATTGGCAAACACTAGCGATGTGCCCTAGGCCATTTCTAATGCTAGTTGGAGAGTGTGTTTGTCCTTCGACACACATTGTAAGTGGAGTTTGCCATGACATATGTCATGGTTAGTATACTGTGCCTCTATCTACCTGTGACATAACAGTGATACCCAGGGTAAACCTACCATCTCCCATCCACTCATCAAGATTCCTCTTGAGGAGAATCGATGAGTGACTCTATGGATATCCTGTACTGGGAGTTTACTCATGAGTGGGGGTGGCTTCTGTGTTATGGATCATGCAGTACAGCTTATCCTATGTATGTCAGTGCTGGGGTTCAGGTCTCTCATGTGCATAGCTCACTGCCATTCAGACTGTACAAGGTGCAGCATGTTCATTGATTCCAGCTTGGACATGGCTTTATACATCAGGCACAGCTTGCCTCTGGGTGGGCAGTATGGCAGTGTGTGGAGCTGCAGTTTGTTTAATCAGGCAACACATGGCATCTGTTCAAGCTCTTTGATACTCCTGGTGAGGTACTGTTGGGGACTTTACAGTTGATGGAGGTGTCTGCTGAAGTACATCCCACAGGGGCTATTGTAGTCAATTGTAATGCTGATGAAGGATGACTGCAGAGCCACAATGACCTCCCCTCATCTAGATCTGACAACCTTCATGTAATCATAGGTGGGTATATGGTATGTTTCTGTAAACACTACAGCCACATGTTTGTCCAATGCAGGATGTCTATCACCTTGTGTCCCCAGGTCTCTCATTACATGTTAAGTACGTAATGGGTTAACACCTATGTGGTAATTGGTGGGCACTTACTGTATATCCACGAGGGTTGACTATACACTTTTCTGCAATTAGCTTGCTGACATGGCTATGGCACCAGTTGTCTGTTTCTATGTGGCCCTTTTGTGGGATGCTTGTGTCAGCTGGAGGGTCAGATATGGTGGCCAGTTTGTAGTCCTCTGCAAACATGTTCAGACACAGTCCTTCCATGTTGGCCTGTACCTATGGGACATATATACCAAATGAGGGAGGTCCCAGGACCAAGCCTTGTGGGATGCTAGTTATATCTGGTTTGTAGTCTGACATGGCTGCAGCATGTCTGACCATGTCAGTTCTGTCCTTGGTCTGGTTTGCAACCCCTCTACTGACATAGGGGTTTATATTTAAGCTGGTGAGCCTATCTATAATGAACACGTGGGGTATTGTGTGGAAGCCTTTGCAAGGTCCAGCTACGTGGTGTGGACCACATTGCCCTCATCAATGACCTTAATGACTGTTTCAAATGAATCAAACATGTTTAAGGGGCAGCATCTGCACTTAAGAAAGCCACACTGGGTTGGGTCCGGTGTCAGTAGGTCCCCAGTATTGTTATGTCTGCGGTACATGCTGATCCTTTCCATAGCTGTGCAGACCAAGCTTGTCAGGATTCTGGGGTGGTAGCTTGTAGTATCCATTCAGGCAACACCTTTGTTGGGAAGGACCACTGTTGTTGTACACTGCTCTTTGGGTACATATCCTGTGGTAAGGCTGACATTGAGCAGTAGTGTGATTTGGCATTCCATTCTTCTTGGAGTCCATGTTGGACTCAGCCCAGGACACCATCTCATACCATTGCTGCTGTGTGTTTTGCTTTATAGATGCTGGCTGTCACCTCAGCATCTGCAATGTCAGGGGGCCAGCAGTATGCTGGGATAGATATTTTGCATTCTGGGGGGGGGGGGGTTCGCAATGCACCTGTCAGGTTGTATGTTGGCAATATGTGTGTGTGTTTGGTATGTTGTTTGTAATAACAAACCGGAGAAGGATCCAAGTAGTCCGGTACCAAACACACTACTTGACTGCCACACAGTGCTGTTGATTAAAGTACTGTTTTAGTTGAAACAAATGATTCAAATGAAATTACTGACTTTCCACAGAATTCAGTAAAAAAGTTTTTATTCCAACGACCAAAGAAGGACAAAAATTACCACGAGCGCTTTCGCCTGGTCATACCAGGCTTTCTCAAGTGTAACTCCATTACAAAATGACAAGACTTTATATTGAAAGCACATTTCTAATTGAACTAATTAATGCTTCACAGTTAATTGTCAGATGTTAAATTCATTACTGAATAGACTTTTTAACCCTATAAACCCTGTTGTATGAAAAGTACATACTTTAAAAACACTTACTGACTCTTTATAGAACAACCCTGTTCTTTTTTTAAAAATTCATTATACATATTCATGAACATCAAATACTGTTTAAAAAAACCTTTTTGAACAATGAAGTACATAACGAAAAATGATTAGATATAAAAATAAAAGTAAAAATAAAAAATGAAAAAAATAAAATTAAATTTAGATCTAAAATCACTTATAGGACTTTATAATGTGTTCTTTTTCTTTTTTAACACTGGAGCCAAACTGGTAGCCTCATTTAAACCAGGATGCTTTGTTGCATTTAATTGCAACTGCCAGCTTAATTCCCTGATAGCTAAAAGGGTTTCCCAGTCCCCCCCTCTTTGATCTTGTTGTATTTTGTCAATGACAAAGAACCTTATGGCCATTTGCGGACAAGTTAGTGAGTGCCTGTAAAAGGCATTTGTTTCTTTTCCTTTAGCAATGTCATATTGATGTTCATATATTCTGCGTTTAAAAGCTCTGTCAGTTTTACCGACATAAAATGCCTGACAAGCCTGGCATAAACCTATATAGACCACACCTGTGGTGTTGCATGTATAGTGCCCTTAGCATGTAAAGTTGTATTTCTTGCCTTAATGCGCACTTGTGCCTTGCAAAATATATTGACATTGCTTACATTTTCCACATGGAAATGTTCCTGACTGCATAATTGCCCTATTACTCATTGAGTTTAACTCAGTTGTTAAATTCCTTTCAAATAACCCTTTAAGGTTAATATTGGCTTTTTTGACAAATCCTATTTTTGTAGGCACAAGTCCTGAAATTTCCTCCTGCATAGTCACCATAGGCCAAAGGTTCCTTATAGTAGCTTCTATTATTGGTGCATCTTCAGTGAAAGTATATACAAAACTTTTGTGAAATTATTAAGCCCGACTGTTTCCTTTTTGCAAATTTCAACCCTTGTACATAATAATGGGGGGTATTCACAATCTCTTTTTTGTATTATTTCCTCTTTGATAGATTGGAATAGCTGTTCGGGGTATCCTCTATCCAGGAAAAGTTTTTAAAAATCAATTTCCTGTAAGAGCGTAAATTGGTACTGCACATTCTTGATGCCCTTATGAGTTGCCCCTTGATAATGCCCATTTTTTGTTTTAAAGGGTGCCCACTCTCGAAATGCAAGAAACTGTTAGAATAGGTGGGTTTACGGAAAATGCTGGATATTAATCCAGTTCCTTCCATGCTCTTGCTTAATTTGATGTCCAAATAATGCAATTCTGTATTATTTATATCAAATGTAAATGAAAGGAAATCAGTAGAGCTGTTTAAATACTGTATAAATTCCTTAAACTGGTTTTCAGAACCTTCCCAGAAAATGCAAATGTCATCCAGAAACCTCTTATAATGCTTGATGTATTTCTTCCAACTTGTTGAATGTATATATTCAACCTCCCATTTGTGTAATACTATATTGGCATAAGCAGTAGCACAAGGTGCCCCCATTGCCACCCCACTCTTTTGTTTAAAAAATTTTCCGTTGCAGAGCAAAAAATTGTTATTTAGCACAATGTCCATAAATTCAATGATCAAGCTGATGATACTGCTACTTAAGTTAGTTTCAGTCGCTATCATCTGTGAAAACCATTCCATGCCCTGCTGGTGGGGGATACTCGGGAAAAGTTCAACAATATCCACTGTTGCCATCAGGTAACTAGAATTATCCAAATCAGAGGGTATGTTGCTTAAAAATTCCCAAGAGTCCTTACAGACATGTGGTAAAGAAGATGTGTATTCCTTCAAATGCTGATCAATGAATATACTTAATGGTTCTGTTGTGCTACCTGCTCCAGCAACTATAGGCCTAAATTTGAGTGGGTCCAGGCCTTTGTGCACCTTGGGTATTCCAAACAAGGAGGGGGTTCTAGGTTTAGGTACTAATAAGTAGTTGTATAATTTTTCATCTATACAACCCTGCATTAAGTGGTCATATAGTCATATAGGTTTGTTTTTACCTGTAACTGTGGTTCTTTTGTTTTTATGTTGTTTGTAATATTTGAGTGATTCAGAGCATATCTGTGAATTCCCAACAAGGTTCCTACCATCAGCTGAGACAGCCTTGTGATTATCCTTAGTGTCCTGTACAATTTGTATCTTCATAGGTTCATAGGTTCATACTAGGCTATCCACCCTAGGGCATTTATAAGCCTAGCCAGAGTGTGTGTGGCTTTCGCCACCCCTTGCTATGTGAATATTATGGCCATTTATGATTTACATTACTGTGCCTCTGTCTGGACGTGACACAATGAAGACCCCCAGTGTACATCTACGATCATCCATCCACTTGGCAAGATTCCTGTTGAAGAGTGTCAGTGAGGGGCTCTGTCTAACATGGAGTGGGATTCTGTTCCAGGGTGTAGGGAGCCTCTGGGTTATGTATCTGTCCCTCCAGCACATCCTATTTCATTATGTGTTGAGGATGACATCTCTCACTCTCACAGCTCTGATGGCTTTGGGTTTTCTGGGGTGGAGCATGTCCATTACTCCTGTGTTGGACATGGCCTTGTACAACAGGCATACAACGCCTCTGTGTAGGCAGTATGTGACTGCATTCAGCTGGGGTGTCTACAGCCAGGCAGCATATGACATATATTTGAGACCCTTTATCCTCTTGGTGAGGTACCTTTGAGGTCTTTCTAACTGCTGCAGGTGTCAGGTAAGGTACATCCCAAATGAGGCATTGTACTAGATTATGGGTCTGATAAGAGAACAGTACAGGGGCACAATGACCTCTGTTGACATAGATGTGAATCCTTTCAGGATACGGTGTCCAATATAGACAGTCTTCCTAGCCAGATTGGCAATGTGAGTGTCACATCCACTTGTGTCCCTAGGTCCCTGATTACTCCTTAAATACATAATGGTTTACCACCTATGTGGTAATTTGCGAGTACCTTGTTTGGTATTTGGTGGGACATTCATACTGTCCAGTGTCTTCAGGATGGCTGGGTGGGGTTCCTGTGTGTGAGAGTGTGGTCTGTAGCATGCTACAGACTGTACAGCAGTTTTGCATATGGTTAGGTGCACATGGGTGGTCTCCAATGCTTCGTGCATTGTCAGTTACCTGGACGTATGGGTGTCTGTGCTGAATATGGATACTCCCCCTCCTTTTATGTTTTGGTCCAGGTTTTGGGGCCATAACGCATGATATGACGTATAACCTGGTAGTGCTGGTGTGCTGTCAGGAGGCTTGCAGCAGGTTTCTGTCACTGCACAGACATCGATGTTCTCCATACTGGGGAGGGCCTCAGGAGCATGCATATTGCGGTTTACACGTCTGGCATTGGTCAGCATTACCCTTATGTTTCTTACCACTTATGTTTTCTAGGGTGGTGGGTTAGGCTTTTCAGCCTTGCCTACGTAAGGCTCTATGGAGGTGGCAAAAGCCTTATCCAATATCCAGACGCCCAGGGGTAACAGGTGCAAGCCATCCCTGGAACAGCAGCATGGCTTGTCAAGCATGACATCCCAAGCAGACAGACATTAGATCCTCTTGGAATGACAGCAGTAATTGTGCCACTTGTTAAAGCTGATCATTCTGTGTTTGTACTGTGGCATCATTCTTGGTGAGGGTAGGATGCTGCAAACGGTCAGTGTCATACCACCCTGGAGTACATACTCAGAGAGCTCATCTATGTCTCTTTTCATGTAGTCCAGGGAGGTACATCTCAGGTCATTCACACCAGCATGGACAATGACTGCATCATATTTCTACTTGCTTTGGGGTGACCTGTGTACTTGTGTTATGTGGCGTATTGTAGCAGCCTACAGGCAGCTTACTGTACCCTTTCCCTTGTTCAGTCTGGTGAGCGGGACAGCAGTGTGTCTGACTGTGGAGTCACCTACTACAACTGTATCAGGCATGTTGTTTCTCCTTCTGGCCTGTGACTGTTTGGCACAGAAGCTTTGTGTACTATGTGTTCATGTGCTATGTTTGGAGGTTGTGGTTGCTTGGGGGTCTGCTTTGGAGGCCTCTGTTGGTGTGGTGTGTTTGTAATTAGGGCCTCCGGGAATGTTTTTCTGTGTTTACATCTTTGGTTTGCATTTGTGATAGGTCTATGTGGGACTGGGTTTGTGGTGTGTGTGGTTATCTTCTCCTCCTGGCTAGTTTTGACAGTACTGAGTTGAGGGAGCTCAGACTCCGTTTTGGATAAATGGTTGCATCTCTCACATATATTTGTATTTCTTGGGGGGAGTTGAGGGTTGTCTGTGTACTTGGGGCAGGTGTAACATTGCCTCAGGATTCACAGATTCAACTTGTTGTAGCTGGCCTTAGTGGATTGTATGTGTGGACATATTTTATTGCCATACTACTGATCAGTGATTACTTCCCTTTTTATGTTTGCTCTATCATGTAGTAACTTCCTCATTCTCTTGCATGGTTTGGTAATGGCTGGAGTCCAGCATGCCAGATGCCTGCGTGTATGGCATTGTGTCTTGTTGTTATTTTGTGATTGCATAATCCAAGCATTCCTGGCTGTGTTCATGGAATGCCTGTATAACAGGTTCTGAGGTGTGTCCCATATTTTGCACCTGCACAGGGCCTTTAATGGATTCCTCATCAGTTTGGAGGAGTGCAACTTTTGCTTTACACATGTTTTTCACTGTGGTTTTCTGGCCAGGGACTGTGGTCAGGATGTGTATATCCAGTGTGATTACTCTATGGTCTGGCCTTACCAGTGAGGGGTACACTTCTCATCTTGCCATCCAGTACCCATGTTGCTGATTATCACATCCAGTATGCTTACCCCTCTTGTGAGAGTGGTATGTTGTTCCTGGGCATTTTGGTTTATGGATTCTAGGAAATTTTCTCCTACAGTGTTGGAGCTAGTATGATGCTCCCAGTCTATGTCTGGGTATTTTCAGTCAACCAATATAATGTGGTTTGGGGGGCTTGATATATTCATGTATTCCAACATAGGCCAGGTGCAGTTCCTGGTGTTAGGACAGTAGTCTGTAGCAGGCTATAAACTGGGAAGCAGTTTTAGCCACTGTTACTTGACCATGGCTAGTCCATGCTGCTTCTTGTTGTGGTACCAACATGGGGGTGTGGTTATCCTTGACAATTATTGCTAGTCACCCTCCTTTTGTAGCTTGTTCCATGTTTTGAGGTTATACAGCACAGTATGAGGTGTAACCTGGTAGTGTTAGGGTGCTGTTGTGAGCCTTGACCCAGTTTTCTGTTACAGGACAGATATCAACATTCTCCATACTGGGTGAGTTTACACTGCACGCATCTTGCTGATTAGACTTCTGGAATTGGGTAGCATTACATCTAGGTTCTTATCCCTTGTGATACCTATGGAGGTGAGTTTGTGTTTTGAGCCTTACCTATTCAGGGCACGCTGTGGGTAACGACAGCCTTTGCCAGTATCCATGAGGCCTGGACTGATAGGTGCACCCCAAAACTAGCAGTTGGAGCATCATGTCATGCTCAGCATGTCATCCCAGGCTGGCACACATTGGATCCCCTTTGACTAACTGCAATACTTCAGCCAATTATTGCAATTGATCATCCCATCGTCATATTGTGGCATCATGCTTGGTGAGGGTAGGATGTTAGTCAGGGTCCTCAAGTGTGCATATACTACATGGTGTTACATTACTTAACACATGGCATTCATGCCTCAGGTGGTGCTGCAAGGCTGCCTCTGTAGGATGCACATATTACACTCCCTGTACATGTTTGAGAGCAGGTTATGTCATTTTAGGCATCCATGTTATTATATGAGTGAGTCAAAGAGGGGTATCATTCCCAGGGTTCCTACTGAGCCAGTGTATGTGCTATGCATTGCCTCTTTGCCAAGGACAGGGCATACTGGGCATACCTCCTTCTGCCTACTGGGGCAGGCTCAGGTTGTTCCTCCTCCGAGTCACATTCTGCCCGTGATGGCCTTTGCAATGGTGGGGGGCTGTTTGGCCCGGCCCTATGCTGGTCCTGCTGCAGCTGTTTTCGTAAGATCATATTATGTAGCATAGCACATACCATGACAATTTGGGTACATGTAGTTGGTGAGTACTGCAAGGCTCCACCAGATGTGTCCAGACACCGGAACTGTGACTTGAGCAGCCCAAACACACGCTCTATTACATTACGTGTTTGTGCGTGTGCCTCATTATGGCATTCCTGTTCACGTGTGTGTGCGTTTCTGATGGGTGTCATCAGCCACGGCTCCAGTGCATAACCTGCATCCCCCACTAGGTGTCCGTGTGGGATGTCCCCATTGGCAAATGTCTGGTACAGCTGCGTCAAATGCCAGATATGGGAATCATGGTAGCTCCTAGGGCAGCCAGCACACACATTCATGATTATGCCCTGGGCATCACACACGACCTGGCAGTTGATGGAGGGGAAGCCCTTGTGGTTAATGAAGGCCCTACCCCGTTCACCGGCTGGTGCTTTGATGAGTATGTGCGTGCAGTCTATTGCACCCACTACCTCAGGGTATTCCGCTATTTGCTGGAAGAGACGCATATTGCTGGCCAATACCTCACGGGCATTGGGGAAATATACATGATCACCGACACGTGCTGACATGGCATCCAGGAACTGGTGCAGTACCCTGGAGGCTGATGCCTGTGATATCCCCATCATATCACCAGTTAGTCTCTGGAAGGTACCTGTTGCTAGTATTCTCAGGCCAGCACATACCTTGGTTTCCACTGGGATGGGTTCCCCTCTGTTGGTTCTGTGTGTGAGGCATGGCCTGCACAGCTCAACAATTTGCTGCAGGAGGTCTCTGTCCACTCTATAGCACTCTACTATCTCCAGCTCATGTAACCCATGGTAGGTGACCCTGGGCCTGTACACTCTCCTCCGTCTCCTCACTGTGGGTAGTCTGGCACCATCTGCATTGTCACCACCCTCAGCAAGTCGCCTATGTCTCCTTATGACAGCTATGGCAACCCCTAGCATTTCTGCTCTGAGTTCAGCATTTTCAGTTTTCACTTCTAATAGCTTACTCCTGTATTGCAGTGTCTCTTGAGAGAAACATCTTGCACTGCTGTTTGCAGAGTTTTAAGTGCTTGGCTGAGCTACTATTCTGCCTGTGTAATTGCCTGCTTCTAATTGTTTTCACCAGCTAGCTCCAGCAGTATTCCCTGCTAGCTTCCTACTAATTCTGTTGCTTCCTTTTTCCTTTCTGTTTCCTCAGGGGGAAGCAACGCGCATACCAGCAGAAACACGCTCACAGTGGCTTACACGCGCGCACACATGCTTACACGGTTCAAAATCTGCTTATTCAGGTTAAAATGCGTACACACCAGTGCAAACAGTCTTAGAAGTCTGCCAACACGCTCCCACATGCTCAGTCTGCCTTACATGCGCGCACACTGCCCTACCCGCGCCTCATAGCGGCTGCGATGCGCATGCATGCCCAGCAAGAAACTTTGGTGTAAGCAACAGTGTACACCTTCCATTTCTTGACTTTCCCATGCTTATCTTGTGGCACTTCTCTTTCCATGAAATGTGTCTGACATCTGTCATGTAACACTGACCTCCAATGAACTGCATTTCTTTCTACCATTCCCCCCTGTGATGTCACCTATCTCCTACTCTATTCCTCCCCTTATGTATCTCTTACACTACTCAGAATGTGCTCATTTGCTATGTGACAGTGGAATTCAGTATCCTAACACTCATTTACATCAGATTGCCTACTAATGCTTAGTTACATCTCTTAGACTCAGCTTCCCCCCTTAGCAACCACTAAACGGTGGCCATGTTGTTTTTGGTCTGCTGGTCCCTGTATTGTAAATCCATGTATTGCATAAAACCCACATTTGTGGGTTTATAACCTTCATTTTTATGTTTTATACAGCGCAACCCATTTGCGAGGGGCTGCGCTGCGTTTAAACATCGGCAATCGCCGAAAAAAAAATATATATATTTTTCATATTTGCATCGGGGTACCTTGCCAATGGCCACATATTTGGCCATTGGCATGCTGCCTGACACATATGCACCCTTTATTTGGAGCTGACATGGCTCCATTGTGATTTTTGCAGGAACGTACTCAGTTGTCAACTGAGTACATTTCTGCAGCTAAAACGGCTCTTACACGGGCTGGTTTGGGCTTCGTGGATCGCTAATCTTTCGGCTGCAAGTGAGGTGATTAGCATATCCACGCCCACTCCGTGTAAGAGACGTTTTAGCTGGTCTCTTACACGGACTTTGGGGCTGTTCCTGGATCGCGAAGGCTGCATGGGGTCTTACACTACTCTTAGACTCCGTGCAAGCCTTCGTGAATCCTGCCCAGGGTTTTTCATTACTGATGAGGTTTGTTTTTCTTTAAGCAGATGATGTCTTCCTACATGTCAATAGCACTGTCTCATACTGCTGTTCCTCTAAGTAGCATATTTGTTATAAAAACAATGTTACTTAGTGTATTTCTTCAGTGTCTAGTAGTAGACTTGGCTACAATAACATATAATTATAACTCTGTGATATAGGGTCTATATTAGAACACCGAACATTCAAAATGTCGAGTGTTCTAATATCGAACCCTATGAATCGAAAATTTAAAACATCGGACATTCAGAACAGTGAATTTTTTCCTAGGGAAAAAATTTGCTGTTCCAAAACACATACACACAACACAAGCACACCAAACAAACAACAATCCACACACATATGCCTAAACTCTTACACCTAACCCTACACTAAACTATACATACACCACTAACTATCCACTTACCTTAACCCAAATCCTAACCCTAAGGTCCATCACTATCACATAGTCACCTCACCTGCGCCGTAACCCTAACTCACCTACGCCCCCTAACCCTCATGTCCACACAATCGCACGCTTACCTGACCCACACCCTAACCCTAACTCACTTAACCCACCCTAACGTCCACACAATTACACACTTACCTGAACCCGACCTGTAACTTTCCACCACAGCACTGAAAATACTGAAGCAACAGAATTGGACAACCAAATTCTTTTCCTAGGTTTCCTGGTTTTCTGTTTCTTTGATATTTTCAGCGTTTGCTGAGAATGGGTCGATATTAGAACACTCGAAATTTTGAACATTCAGTGTTCTAATATAGACCCACTTTTCAATTAAAACCATCACCAGGCCAGGCTGCAGAGGTAGGTCCTGGTATCCCTGTTCCAGAAGAGGTTGTCAGTTACTTATGGGATTCTTTGTTATTCAAGGATAGTCTATAACAAACACCATGTTTGACCACAAGGATCCTCCTGTGTGACATTGGTACCAGACCACTATTGGCCATAAATTAGTGATTGAAATTGTGGCCATGTCTCAGGAACTGAGGCTGTATGACCTGGACTCGCAAGTCAAGAGTGGTACTGAATTGTGAAATAATAACCTTTTGGTGGTAAGCTGTGTCAGATAGCTAGGGCAGTAGCTGGAAGACCTAACAGACACAAATATGCAGTGAGGGTAACTTGAGAACCCCCAGATAAGTAAGGCTTCAATTTAGGATGAATTCATCTCTCACTTCAAGAATATCATCTTGCATATACCTGGAGAGGTCAAGGAAGGAACATATCAATGGAATCTGTTTGAGACCTTAACAGCTGAGACAGTGGTAAGGAGCCTTGGCTAAAAAATGGTCAGTGCTATGGTGGCATCCCTAGGGCCCAGTGGTGAAACTGCCAGTAGACGAAGCTGGCAGATTAAAGAAAAAGACCTAACTTTCTGCTAGTGGGAGGGGCTTCTCACACATGACTGAAAGGTTCCTGGATGTCCAGTAGGTGGCAGCTCTAATAGCAGCTAAAGTGAGGGCCTGGGTATTTGAGGAGTTTGGTAAGGCCATAGAGACTTTTGGATGTCCTAATGTGATTATAGCAAACCATGCATTGACACTGTTGGAACAGGCAGGAAAAACTCTGGCTTTTCTCAGCAGGGGTGAAGCTGAAGAAGATTTTGAGTAAATCTTGAGTATAATGAATGTGATCTTCTCCCAAGGAAGCAGAAACAGGAACAGAGGTGGAATTGAATTATTTTGGTGAATGAGGTCACTGCAATGATGAAATATTTCTTGTTTGTCAGGTTGTGGCAGTGGAAGAGATACATTCAGAAATGTTGTTAGTGTTGGGTGATATTGGAGTGTCCTAGTTAACACATATTTTCATTGTTGTCTGGAAGACTGAGGCCGTACAGCAAATTGGGGTAATGGTCCAATTTTTTAAAACAGAGGATAGGTGGGTGGTTTCTAATTAAAGAGAGACCAGCCACTCTGGGAAAGTGTGTGTCACGCCCTGTTCTGTAACCTATTGACATTCTATCTAGGCCAACTGAAGATGGTACAAAAATTCTTGATATGGAATCTAAAGGCATCAAGACTTTCATGACAAAACAGTTCTCTCTTCTCTGTATCTTAGCCCGTTCTTACAGAAGTCATGTGAATGACATACAATGCATAAAAGAAGCCTTTGTTATTTACATCTACCTTGCAAATTATGACCTCATTGCTGACCTGAGCATGAAAGGACACCCACTCAGCCTCAAGGAAAATAAATATCAACTATACTGTAAAATGTGAACAACTTCATGTCTAAAAGCCATCCACATCTATGGAATAAACTCCCCTCTCAATTACACTAAGGTTTTCAATTTCTATTTTCAAGAAGGAACTGCAGGACCACAGAGGCACTCATAACTTACAACAAAGGATTCAGGGTATCAAGTCACTCAGTAAGGAATAGGTCTTGAATTTGTTTACCTAGTCCATGAACTTACAAACCTGTGAAACTGTCTAAATCTGGGAAATTATAAAAATGGACCAAGCTGTAAATACACATTTATCATACTAACAAAAATACATAAATAAATCAATCAAAAAACTTAACACATGTAAAATTCATAGCATGGCTAGGTGTAACTGCCACTGAAATAGTTTCCAAATGTAGTCCATTTAGATAATAATAACAGACAGACAGACAGACACTTCTCAACTTAAACGCCTTTAAAACAAATAATTATTGTGAAAATGGTCATACTATATGTGTGTGTGTGTGTGTGTGTGTGTGTGTGTGTGTGTGTGTGTGTGTGTGTGTGTGTGTGTGTGTGTGTGCGTGTGTGTGTGTGTAAACACATACACACACACACACACACACACACACACACGCATATATATCTATATATCTAGATATATCTATATCTATATATATATATATTTATATATATATATATATATATATATATATATATATATATATATATATATATATATCTGGTTTACTATCAAAATCACAAATTACACAAAATAATCCATTCATAAGAGCAACTCACAACACCGACGATGGCAGTCTAAGTAGGTATGTTGAATGCCATGCAGAGAATTCAAATTTTGCATTATTTGACATACTGTTTCCCCTGCACCTTTTACAACAGTAACTTAAGACACAGTAATGTCAACAACACAATGTTGATACACTTCTCAGCATGCAAAGAAGTGTATCAACATTGTGTTTTTGATATTACCGTGTCAACGTTAACATCATTCACATTTAATAGAAATGATCTGTAACACTACATCCAGGTATATATAGGTTCATAGGTAGGTACTAGGCTATCAGTCCTAGGGCCTATACAAGCCTAGCCAAAAATGGTACCCTGATTTTCGCCACCCAAGAAAGTTATTTTCCTGTGCCCTTGTTGAGCAGAGCCACAGAGGTGATCCCCGGGGTGAATTTCCTATTTCCCATCCAATCATCAAGATTTTTTTTTAAGAATGCTAATGAGGAGCTTTGTTTAATACAGGTAGGTAGTTTGTTCCAGAGTATGGGAAGTCTCTGGGTTAGGAATCTATCTCTCCAGCATGTTCTGTTTATTGTGATGACAAGGTTTAGGTCCCTAGAGCGTGTAGCTCGGAGGGATTGGAATTTCTTTAAGTGGAGCATGTCCAACAGCTCTGGGTTTGACATAGCTTTGTATGTTAGGCAGAGATCACCTCTGAGTAGGCGATATGAGACGGAGTAAAGCTGCAGTTTTTTGAGAGAGTCTGCATAGGGCATGTGTTTGAGGCCAGTAATCCTCTTTGGGAGGTATTTCTGCGGCCTTTCCAGTTGTTGTAGATGTCTTGTGAGGTACATACCAAAAGGGGCATTGTACTCTATAATGGATCTAATGAGTGATGAATAGAGGGGAACAATGACCTCTTTTTTCCTGCATGAGAAACCTTTTGTGATGAGGTGTGCCATGTAGAAGGATTTCCTGACTACTGTGGCAATGTGTTTATCAAAGGAGAGACTACTATCCACCTGTGTCCCAAGGTCTCTTATCCCACTTTCGATGTTAAGCAGACTAGCACCTATGTGGTAGCTCATGCGTACAGAGTTTTTACCAAAGGGGATGACAATGCACCTTTTGGCATTGAACTTGAGGCCATGGCTTTGACACCAGGCATCTGTCTCAGTGAGGCCCTTTTGTAGGATGTCCACATCGTTAGGAGTATCAGTTATGACTCGTAGTTTGCAGCCATCTGCGAACTTTGTTAGCCAAAGATCTTATGTTTTAGCCGGTACTTCAGAAAAGTAGATACCAAACAGGAGAGGAACCAGGACTGAACCCTGT
Source organism: Protopterus annectens (assembly GCF_019279795.1). Classification (NCBI taxonomy): domain Eukaryota; kingdom Metazoa; phylum Chordata; order Ceratodontiformes; family Protopteridae; genus Protopterus; species Protopterus annectens. The sequence continues at coordinate 1,453,379,818 of NC_056733.1, forward strand.
GGTACTCCACTTGTCACTGGTCTGAAGTCGGATTTGGAGTCTGCTACTTTCACAGTGTGGGTTCTGTCAGTGAGCCAGTTGGCAACCCATCTTGTGACACATGGATTTATACCTAGTTTAGTGAGTTTATCTATAATTCTAGAGTGGGGGATGGTGTCAAAAGCCTTGGCGAGATCTAGATAGGCTGTGTGAACCACCTTACCCTTGTCTACAGCTTTGGTGACTGCTTCAAAGAAGTCAGTCAGGTTTAGGAGACATGATCTGCCTTTTACAATCCTGAACTGGGTGGGGTCCAGAGTTTGGAGATTACCAATGTTTTTTTAAGTTCTATGATGATATGTTCCATGGCCTTGCAGTCCAGGCTTGTTAGGCTAATTGGGCGGTATTTTCAGGGGTCCGTGGTGGCTCCCCCTTTGTGGAGTGGGATAACCATCGCTGTGCACCATTCAGTGGGCACAAAGCCTGAGGTGAGGCTATGATTGAACATGGTGATTAGGTAGGGTGCCAGTTCATTCTGTAGTTCATGTAGAACGCTGCCTGGGATGTTTTCAGGTTCCCATGGATGCTGTGTTCTTGGCTTTGGAGAGTGTGTTTTTTAACTGTGCAGCCATGATTACAGGAACTTTGCATTCTTATAGTATAGAGATGGGCCCTTTAGGGGGTGGGGGGGGGTAAAGTTAGCACTGAGCCTATCTGCCAGGATGTTGACAATATCAGTTGATTCTGTATATTTAGTGCCATTGTGCTGTACTTCAGAGCAGATCTGAGTGCTGCCATTGAGATTCTTGACATAGCTATAGAATGCTTTGTGGTTGTCTTTAGAATCAGTGGCGATTTTGTTTTCATATCTAGCTTTGGAGAATTTTATGAGGGATCTCAGCTTCTTACTGAGGCTGAGCAGGGAGTTCTTCCAGTCATGGGATTTTACTATTTTTTGCAAGACTTTCTTTCCATGCTCCTCATTTTAAATTTAAATGTCAGAAGTATACTAAACAAAGTCCACGACCTTCATGCACTACTCTCTTTTTATCAACCTGAGGTAGTTATACTAACAGAGACTTGGCTTAAACCAGGCAACCGCAACAAGGAAATCACTCCACCAGGTTGCAATATAATTTGTAGTGATAGAATAGGTAAAAAAGGGGTGGTGTTGCTATAGTGTATAAATCTCACCTCATCCTTGAGAAATTAGACATAACAACCCCAGACCTTGATAAAGTTGAACTCACTCTAACAAAGCTAAAACTTAATGATAGTAAACACATCAACATCATAGGATGCTACATCCCTCCAGGCAACAATATCCCCATTACAGAAAAACTCCTAGAATGGATATCTAACTCCCTCCCCCAGGAAAGCATAGTATTAAGAGACCTTAATACTGACTGGCAAAACTGTTCCAGTCATAACCCACTCCCCCATATTAACCTACATGGCCTAACCCAACTCATCACTTCCCCCACAAGAACAGACAAGAGAACCAAACACCAATCCACTCTAGATTGGGTACTTGTATCCCACCCATCACTGATATCCATAGCAGGGTGTCTACCAGACACCCTGACTGACCACCAAGCCACATTCTTACTCAGATCAAAATCACCACAACTGACCCAAATATCTACGCGCCTAATTAGAAATAAAAAACACTTTAACTGCTCCAACTTTATAAACGATCTAAAAATGTGCAGCTGGACCCCTCTAAAAAAACTTACCTCTTGATGAAAGCTGTACTATATTTCAATATTACCTTCTTAAACATCCTTAACCATCACACCCCCTCCAGAACAACTAAATATGCCCCCTGGTTAACCCCAGACACAAAATCCCTCCTCTAAAAAAGAAACAAGGCCTGGACCAGCTACCTCAACAGTAAATCCCAATTGAACAAACAAATATACGTTGAACTACGTAACAAAGCCAAAAAACTCACCAAAACAGACAAAACATCTTACTACCAAAAGCTACAGGATAAGCACAGGAACAACCCACAAAAAATTTGGGCAGTAACTAACTCTATTTTACAACCAGGTATATCCCAATCCCAAAAATAGATAACCAAGAAGACATCCCCACTCAGTTTAATAAATACTTTACAGAAACCATCCAGACACTTGCAAAGAACCAACTCTTTGACAACATCCCCACCCCTGCAAATCCACCCCCCACCCCCAACTAACAATTGCCCCAAGTTCAGCTTCCATCCAGAACCAACCAAATCTACTGAAAACTACTCCGCAAGCTCAAACCAACGTCTCTAGCCGCAGATAAATTGCCCGCTGAATACCTCCACCTGGCTGCAGAAGCCATATCATATCCTGTCTCCATCCTAATTAACAGATCCATCTCTGAGTGTATAATACCCAAGCTATGGAAAATATCATATAACATCCCTCTACATAAAGGGGGAACCTCCCTGGAACTCAGTAACTACCGCCCTCTAGCCATACTACCCCCTTTATCTAAAGTTTTAGAGAGGGTAATACATAAGCAACTAATGAAATATCTCCTAGAAAATAATCTAATAGCATCACAACAACATGGCTTTAGACCCTTCCATAGCACCTCCACCGCACTAACAGAATTCACCAACATTGTCAATACTCACAGAAACAATGGACTCCTTGTATTTGCCACCTTCCTTGACTTGTCCAAAGCATTCAATATGGTTAACCACAATAAACTCCTTCTTTCACTAGCAACTCTAAACCTTACCACCCCTGCCATCTCTTGGTTCAAAAACTACCTAGAGGGAAGGAAACAAGCTGTTATGTGGCAAAACCAGCTCTCCCCCTCCCTACCAGTCTCCCTAGGAGTACCCCAAGGCTCCATCCTGGGGCCACTTCTTTTTACCCTCTTCACCAATCAGCTCCCAAACAGTATTTCTAAAGCCTCAATAGTGCAATATGCAGATGATACCACCATAATATGCGCAGCCAAATCAGTTGACATCCTTCACTCGCTAACACAAGGATGCTTTTCCCTAGCAGAAACTTGGATTACAAACCAAGGGCTCATTCTGAACCCAAGTAAAACAAAGCTAGTACTCTTTAGCTCCCACAGAGCCACACCTCCCACTGATTCTTTCTTCATCTCGTCTTTTAACAAAACCACAATCACCCCCACAAATCATACCAAACTCTTAGGGGTTGAAATAATCACCTTAGATGTGACCTACATATTTCTATAACCATAAAAAAGTACATAAAAAACTTGGCCTACTGTATCGCAATAAAAAATTCCTCACTGACCACTCCAAAACTACAACGGTGAGGACTCACCTACTATCCACACTTCTTTATGCCTCCCCCATGCTTACAAATCTCTGCAAATCTGACCTAACCAAACTTGATAGTTGTTATAATAAGATAGTTAAATTTGCTACAACTCTCCCATCAGAACACATCACTCTGAATGTCTACAAAAACTCATTTGGCTAGAACTACCACTACTACTTCAACTCAATCAACTATCACTAGCCCACAAAATAATACATAACTCTGAAAACACCCCAGCCCTACAAAATCTTTTGCAACCCTATACAGCCACCAGGCCCTTGAGTTCTGGCACACAAAACCTCCTCAAAGTAACCACATATAACAATGAAGCTGGTAAGTCTGTCTGCAGCCACTGTATAGCAAAAACCTGGAACTCCCTTCCTGCCCACATAACTGACAACAAATCCCCATCACAGTTCAAGAAACTTGTTAAAACTCACTTTTTGAATAATCGACTGTGCTCCTGTATCTCCTCTGGCTAATGTCTCATTAGAACACTTCACCTAACTTAAGTAACTCTGCTAAACCAACCAGTCATAGTACTGTACCCACTTAGGACTGTTAATCTACTGCTCATCCCATCTATCCAGGAGTTAGGGAAAACTATCCCAGCAATGTTGTGCTTTCCATAAGCAACTAAAACCAGGAGAAGACATATTGCAAATCAATTTGTTATCCTTCTCAACTAAAACCAGGTGAAGACATATAGTAAATCAATTTGTTATCCTTCTCAACTATAGCGAGCATCATCTGCTCTCTCTGAGCCTTGGTCTAAGTCTCTCTGCGTTTACTCTGATAGTAAATTTATCACAGGAATCCTAAACTTAGGAATATCTTCTAAAATTTAATATTATATTGTAGAGAATGAATGTATCCTATCTGTTAGTTAATATGTATGTCAAAGTCTCTTCTGTGGAAATTGTATGTCAAAAGTCTGTCCTTAAAACTATGTTTTGTAGAAAATGTTCTCTTGGAGCTTTTCTCCCCGGGCCTCCACTGAAAATGGACTTGTAATACAGTTGGACTCTCCCGGTCAACAAATGTAAAATAAATAAATAAAATTCTGTTGTAGAGTTTGTTTATGGCAGGGGAACACCAGATTGGCTTCCTTTTTTTGGAGGATAGCACCTTGGTTCTGTTAGGGATAGCACAATCCATACACTTGTGTAAGTGCTTATAAAGTGCATTTGTGTGGAATTCAGCAGTTCTACCTCTATTGTTTGTCTGCAGGGTTTATATTATATCATCGAACACTTAAAAAAGTGAACAATGAATAATCAACCCCATATAAGCGAAAGCTTACAAACTCAAATGTACAGAACAGTGATTTTTTCCAAGGGAAAAAAATCGCTGTTCCCAAAGAAAAAAAAAATCGACCCCCCCACACCTCCCCTACTTAAATATACCAACTCTGAGATTGCACTACAGTGCCAAAAACGGCAAAGTAATGGAAGTGGCCAAGCAAATTCTTTCCCTGGGAAAGAATTCACTTAAAAGCCACTTCGCTATTTTGCCTTTTCGTTGTTTTAAGTTTGACCAAGGCGCATTCGATAGAATGCATCTTTGGTCATCTAATAGGAACCCTGTCTGCATGGGTGTTGTGAAGTTTGCCACTTTTGTCTTAAGAAGCGTGCAGTTGGTTTTGGAGAAATTTTTACGGTGGTTTCCCTAATGGGGGGTGGGGGCAGGATGTGGATGTCTAGGCTGATTAGCTTGTGGTCGGATCTGACCAATGAGGAACTGACTTCTGCTGTGGAACACTGGTCGCCCATTTTGGTAATGACCAGGTCTAAGATATTGCTGCCCCTGGTGGGGGTGTGGATAAGTTGATCCAAGGAGCTGGAATTTATGAATTCCAGAAAACTTTGAGCCAAAGAGTTGGTACATGAGTAGTTTTCCCAGTTAATGGTGGGGTAGTTGAAATAGTTCATTATTAGGGTGTTGGGTTGTACCCTTATATTTTCCATTGTATCAAGAAATGAGGAGTTGGAATCCTGGGGCATGGTGGGGGATCTGTAGCAAGTTACAATTTGGACTGTGGTCTTGCCTAGTTAGTTGCACTTGAATAATCTCAGATGCATTATGCTGTGCAAGTAGCCTGGAGGTGTGGATATCCTTAATGAATATGGACATGCCTCCACCTTTAGTGTTTTGGTCCAGGTTAGGCGGCTGAAACGTATGGTTTGAATTATAGCCTGGTAATGCAGGGGTGCTCTCTGGAGCCTTGAACCAGGTCTCTGTCACTGCACAGATGTCGATGTTCTCCATTTTAAGGAGTGCCTCAAGTGAATGCATTTTGAGATTTAGGCTTCTAGCATTGAGTAGCATTACTCTCAGATTTTGCTTGCTTGTACATGTTACAGTGGTGAATTTGTCATTTGAACCTTGCCTAAAAAAGGCACTATGGGGGTGGCAAGAGCCTTAGCCAGTATCCAGAATCCTAAGGGTGACAGGTGCAGGCCATCTCTGGCAAAGCATCGTGGTCTGTCGATCATGTCATCCCAGGCAGACAGATACTGGATCCCCTTAGAATGACACCAGAAGCTTAGCCAATTGTTGACATCAATCATTTTGTCCTTGTACTGTGGCATCATTCTGGGTTATGGCAGGATGCTACTCAGGGCTAGGGTCATACCTGCCTGGGCTACAAGATTTGAGAGCTCCTCCATGTCTCTTTTCATGTAGTCCAGGGAGGTACGTCTAGGGTCATTCACACCAACATGGACAATGACAGAGTCATATTTGTACTTGTTGTGGAGTGACCTGAGTGCATGCATTATGTTGCAAATCATGGCACCTGACAGGCAGCTGGCACTAACTTTCTCCTTGTTTAGCCTGGTGAGTGGAACATCAGTGGGCCTGACTAAAGAGTCACCTATGACTAGAGTGTTGGGTACGTTGTTATGCCTTATGGGCTGTGGTTGAGTGGCACACTGAATTTGTGGGCTATGTGTCATTTGAGTTGTGTTGGTGGGTGGTGGTTTCATGCGTTTCTGCTTTGGAAGTCTCTGTTGCTTAAACAGATTTTTATTGAGAGCCTCCATGAATGTAGGTGTGTGTTATGTCTTGCTATGTGTGTGTGTTTTGGTAGTGTAGCTTTTGAGGGACTATGTGATGAGTGTGGTGTGGTGCAAGTGTTTACCTTCTCCTCTTGACTGTCTAGTCCTGTCATGGGTGAAGAGAGCTTTGCTTCCAGTTTGGCTATATAAGTGCATCTCTCACAGGTTGTAGTGTTGGGTGGTAGGAGGAGAGGGTTGTCTGTGTACATGAGGCAATTGCTGTATTGCCCGAAGATGCCCAGATTCATCAGGTAGACAGGAGAAAACACAGGGAGTGACCCTTAGATATGCCTGGATAGGTGCTTATTTATTAAGTACTAAAAACTGTTTTCCTCTAGACAAGTGAGGAAAGTTGAGTGCTGTAGTAATTTGTAGCTTATATAGTGCTTCAAAGAGTTCTGAACAAGTGCTGAGCTCAAAGAAACAGATTTGAGTGCTAAAACTAAAAAAATGGCTAGTTCTACGGGAAAATTTGAAGAGCAGACTTTATGCCGCCAGGAATTGTTTAACCCTAGCTAAGCGATGATGCATAATGTGTATTTTATATATATAAATATGCAGGCATCAGTACTGGACAACTTCTCTACTAATTATTTAAACTGCGAAAGAAAACAATGTTTATACTTACTGGGATGCATAAGAATGTAATTAACTGCTTTATACTGATTTCAATGACCAGAAGTTATTAGAAATTGAAACAGTGGATTGTATATAGGAGAAATAGTAACTGTCGAACATCAGAGATGGAGTTCTGTGTGCCTCCATGTTGGGATATTAAACAGAACATAATGCAAGCACTAGTAGAAAGGAACTGTAAGAAAGATGCAACAACTGAGGAATACTGGGTCACCACATGAGATATAGGACCATAGAAAATGATTAGGTAATCGATAATGAGGACTGTAAGATGCCTGGCCATAATATACCTTTAAGCAGACATATTTACAAGTCTGTGTCTCCATTTACAAGTACCACATAATACTCACCTTGAAAACACTGTTCATATCTGTAATCAATCATTTAGTGACTAAAGAGTTTGATGCCTTCTTCCAGCTGCAGGGCTGCTTGCCAAGTAATATTAGTTTTGGAAAGTTAAGGAGGAAGGCTGGATACATCCTAACAGATAGGCTAGCATTATTGTGATAATGGACTCCTAAATTGTTATTCATTTCAGTAATTATGGCCTACAGACTCTGAACAGCAGGCCAAAGTGAAACAGAATTTGCTAAAGTAATAGTTCAGTTAAAAATAATCTGAAAAGAAATAATCGTAAAAACGATAATTTTATATGGAGGTAAATCCGACTTCAGACCAGTGACAAGTGGAGTACCACAGGGTTCAGTCCGGGGTCCTCTCCTGTTTGGTATCTACTTTTCTGAAGTACAGGCTAACATAGAAGGTCTTTGGCTAATGAAGTTTGTAGATGACTGCAAACTAGGAGCCATAATCAAAACTCCTAATGATGTGAACATCCTACAAAAGGGCCTCACGGAGATAGATGCCTGGTGTCAAAGCCATGGCCTCAAGCTCAATGCCAAAAAGTGCATTGTCATCCCCTTTGGTAACAACTCTGTACCCATGAACTACCACATAGGTGGTAGTCTACTTAACACCGAAAGTGTGATGAGACCTTGGGACACAGGTGAAAAGTAGTCTCTCCTTTGGTAATCACATTGCCACAGTAGTCAGGAAATCCTTCTACGTGGCACACCTCATCACAAAAGGTTTCTCATCCAGGAAAAAAGAGGTCATTGTTCCCCTCTACTCATCACTCATTAGACCCATTATAGAGTACAATGCCCCTTTTGGTATATGCCTCACAAGACATCTACAACAACTGGAATGGCTGCAGAAATACCTCACAAAGAGGATTACCGGCCTTAAACAGATGCCCTACGCAGACTGTCTCAAAAAACTCCAACTTTTCTCCGTCACATATCGCCTACTCAGAGGCTGCCTAACATACAAAGCTATGTCAAACCCAGAGCTGTTGGACATGCTGCACTTAAAGAAATCTCACTCCCTCCAAGCTACATGCTCTAGGGTCCTAAACCTTGTCACTACAATAACAGAACATGCTGGAGGGATAGATTCCTGTCCCAGAGACTTCCCATACTCTGGAACAAACTACCTATCTATATCAAACAAAACTCCTCCTATTATCACTCTTCAAGAAAAATCTTGATGATTGGATGGGAAATAGGAAATTTACCCCGGGGATCACCTCTGTAGCGCTGCTCAACAGGGTCACAGGAAAATAATTTTCTTGGGTGGCGAAAGCCAGGGTACCTTTTTGGCTAGGCTTACATAGGCCCTAGGGCCAATAGCCTAGTACCTACCTATGAACCTATGAACCTATGATTTGATTGTAGTAATGACATCCCTTCCTATTCCGAGCAAAGTGCAGAATAAAGGCAAATAAGGTGGCGATGGTCCACGGACAGGACAGGCTCTGTCAGGCAATGTCCTACCATCTACTGCTGAACATGAAAAAGTCTAGCTCATTAATGAACTCCAATGGAAATATGAGACTTAGAGGGCAGTGGCATCTAAAGGTGGTAACTCAACAAAAATGGATGTGAATGCTCTGGATAACTGTGACAGGAATTTTCCACTGCTCTCAAGGATAGTCTGCATTGGCTATATTGCAGATCATGTCTGCCACTCTGCATTCTCATTTAGCATGGCTCCTTAATAGAATCATTTTCATAGTAAAATCCGGAGTGCACTGAGCATGCTCAGTACACCATGCAATTTAGCAATGCATGGAGCACTATCCTGAATGAAAATTACCTGACAAAGAATGGTGAGGGGCAAAGTAAAATAGACAGTGAATGCTGCCCAAAATATAAAGGATTTCAACCAGATAACTGGTTACAACCAGTTTGTTATATGTGTGAGAAATTGATTTCAAGGCATTAACCTTGAATGCAAAGCCTGAGCAGTGAATTTCTTGGAGTTGATCTACTGAATACAAAACAAAGTGACTTTACAATTGGTGACATGATAGTTATTCTTTGTTTTTTCATAGAATTCTTTATTAAGTTAGAGGTTCTACTGCATTTCTTGGTTCTCTTTTGTACTGGAAAGTTATGGGCCAAAATAGTAGATGTAATAAACGCCTAAAGAAATGCAACTGCATCACAAAGTTGTAATGTGATGTTGGGTGGTCATTGAATAGTTGAAGATAGGTCTAATTTGGATCCAGTGATGACCTCTGTAACCAAGTCCAAATATAAAACGTTTGAGAAACTAGGGGAAGGTTTGTTCATAATTACTGAAGATCATGTAAGCAAAAATGGTATTCCCAGGTGGTGCAGCTAGCAAAGTGAGGACAGTTTTAAGGCGGAAGAACAGTAAGTTCAGTGAAGTTAACAACCTATTTGTTCACAGGCCTAAGTACACATACAAGGGGCTCCACTCTACTCTAAATACACAACCCTTAGATAGTTATTAAAATGAATGAAGTGTGAAAGTTGAAACCTCCAAATTAAATGCACTTAAGAAAGATATAATGCAAGCTATAATTTTATACTAAGAGATGTTATGTTTTGCTGTCAGAAACTGGTTTTACATGTCATATTTTGAGTAAGTCATAGTTACACTGTCACTTATCCTACATACTTTTTAAAAATCTTTTTTAATTTTGCTTCTGATGAAGGCACTTCAGTGGAACTACATTTAGAAGCTATAAGACAGCTTAGCAAGATCCTCAGACAAAACATTTTTTTTCAATATTGATCAGACATCTTTTTTTAAGTCAATGAATCTGAATTGAGTTTAAGGCTCTGAAGTGAGTACTTGTGACTACTTCAATGGGCAAGAAGCTTATGGCTTCAGAATAGCAGGAAGGGATACAGTTTGAGGACTATTGATAATATCTTCTGTGTATGTGTCATGCACAGTTCCAGAACACCCATATCAAGATTTTGACTTGGGTTTCACAGTTTCAGATTTGGTAGAGTTTGATTTTTGAGTTCTTGGGTGGGAACATCCAGGCTCTGCTCTGAATTACAAGTGCACCAACGTATTTGCCTCTGGTCTAAAATCAGCTTGCAATAAATAGTTGAGTTACTACATATTTCCTCATACCAAGAGCTTCAGCACTGTGTCACTGCTATAAGTCCTTCCTAGTCTTGTTTAGATGTCGTTTCCTTTCAGTCTGTTCATCTGCATTGGATATACCCCCATATCCATAAATGTATTATCTACAAAACGTCAGCAGTAAAAGAAAAAGAAAAGAAAAGAAAACAGAGCACCTGTTGAAAATGTATGCACAAGTACTGTATTTTTGAAAGCTGAATTACACAGTAATAATAGAAGTTCAAGCGTCTGTTGTGGATATTTAACCCCAGTTCCACGGAAGATATTACTTTGTATCATTATTTTATATATCGCAAGCAGAGAAGATATATGTATTGTAAGAATGTAAGTATATTTCTAAGCGGATAATGAAGAGTACGGTACTGAGCTTGTTATACCTTGTACCATGTGGTAACCATATCATTCTGTGACACAAGCCCTGTCATGGATTATTTTCTAAAAATTTCTTTGAACAACTGAATGCAAAAATAGTGAGGTCTGATCATGTGTGCTGTATTGTTTTGGCTTTGAACTCTGTATAATTGGAAAGTTTTTTACAAAGTTATTGAGAAAGAGTTGTGCACTCACTGCGCATGCAAAGGTCACTGGTACAGTTCCTGGACTCCATTTCCAGGCCTTCGCAGTCCATGCCTCCATTCCTGGCAGCTGGCTCAGAACACTCACGGCTTCTCCACTGGGTACATTCTGTCCCACAGTCTGACCAAACGCTCCAGTCACTCCAACCTCCATCGACTGAACATTACAAAATAAAAAAATAAATAAGTAAGACTTTGATGTTTATTTTTTTTAAAGTGCACACACAAAATGTTCACAGAAAATATTGAATAATACTGTGACATTCTACAAGTCAAACTGATAAATTTATAATTGGGAAGAATATCATGACAAAAGCTCATTTCTTTGTAAATAAAGGGTGAACAAAATAAAATATATTAATGCTTACACATCAGTGCTTAACTTCTATTGCATTATGAAGAGTGGTTTGCTGTTATTCAGTACAAGAATATATAGATACCATATGTGTATGTTATTATGCTTTGTTTTAACAATTCTTAAATTTTATTTATACTCAATAGAAACAAACACTCAGAAGAAAAAGGAAACAGTTGTATCTTGATGACTGATAACTCATGAACTATACATAGATTTTTAGAGAGTATAGGGATATAAAAAAATGATAATCAACTAGTACGTTTCTGAAAAGTACACCAAAGCAATGGCTGAAGTCAAAATGCTACGCACCATATACCTTGACTTGTAAAAAGCTTTTGACAGAGTTCCCCACTCAGGTATAGTAGAAAAGTTAAATAAACTGGGAATAAACCCTATGTCACCTACTGGCTTGCCAACAGGCTCGCAGACAGGATGCAGGAAATCAAAATAGGGGATGTTCCTTCCACAAAGAGACCAGTCACCAGTGGAGTCCTCAAGGTTCTGTGCTGGGACATTTCTTATTTTGGCGTCAGCTTTTCTGACATTAAGGCCAGTGCTAAAGGGCTTTGGCTGAATAAGTTTGCAGATGACTGCAAGCTATGAGCAATCACTGAATTCCCAAATGACTTAGCTCTTATGCAGGAAGGTTTGTCACAAATAAATAACTGGTGCCAAAATCATGGACTAAAACTAAATGGTAAAAAAATGCATTATTGTATCCTTTGGGAAGTCATGGAACTACCATGTTGACAATACACCCCTATGAGTTGACCCACTTGTTCAGGATTTGAGGACTTATGTGGGTGGACTTTTGACTTACACATGTCTGTTGTTGTAAGAAAGTCCTGTACTGCACAGCTTATAAATAAAAGGATTGTGTTTTGATCTAGGGACGTCATTGTCCCCCTTTACTCAGCTCTCATTAGACCAGTCATTGGATATACCATCCCCTTTGGCATGTATCTGTCTAGACGTATGCAATAACTGAAGGACCCAGAGTGATACCTTTCTAAAAGCATACAAGGTCTAAACAACATGTCCTACAAGGAATGACTTAAAGCCCTGTTACTATACTCGGTATCCTACAGACTACTAAGAGGTGACCTGAGTTTGGTATACAAGGCATCCTCTAACCCATTACTGATGGATTTATTGCAAATCAGCAAGTCAAATGGCATCAGAAAAATTCAGTCTAGGAATCTAACCCTCTTCTGCAACATCAACAGAACATTTTGGAGGTGCAGGAATATCTTGCAGAGGATACTGCTGCTGTGGAACAGACTTCATAGACACATAAAATAAAGTTTATCCCTGCCCATATTCAAGTCCAACCTTAGCTCTGTGGATGAGAAACAGAAAATGTACCCCAGGGCTGCCCCCTGTATTAATAATGGACAGAGGCAGCTCCTACATGCTTTATTCCATGCATGGACCCCCCTGAAATTATCCATGGTGTAATCCCAGTTATTCATATTTGGAGTAATATATAATTATTGACCATGGGATGGGTAAGGTCATTCTATAATCAAATGAGATAGTTATTTAGAGCATAAAAAAGGAAATTGGGTAGGCTTAAAATGGCCCATAAAGGTAGCTAGCCAAGTACTTACCTATGAAATTATAAGTAATTTATAATGTTAAAGGCTTTAAGTATTCTATGAAAATGTTAATAGCTTTTCATTTGGCTACAAAAACATTATCTCGACCAGAGGCAGTTCTGAAAGGCTTATTCTTGTTACTCAGGGAAGTAGCTCATACACAGACTAGAAGCTAAATTCGGTCTTTATTTCAACAAGAAGACACAGAGCCAGAAGTTATTTTATGAAGCATTATAAAGAAGAAAAATAAGTCAGTGAACTCCCAAAGTGCTTTGCAATACCTGATTATGTGGAAGTTTAAAACTAAGTTAGAGGAGTTTGCTAAATTCAATTTGAAGAAAGGAAAATAACCCTAAATGCTTAGTGCTACCTGACTGAGCAGGAAAAGGGGATTTTCTCATAGCTTTGAAGACAGAAGAGAGAGTGCTGCGTGCTTTGAATAATGTTTTCAATGCCTAATCTCAAGAGAAATTTCTGGTGTGATCTGGTTATTATAGGGGTGTGACTTAAGTACATCTAAAGTGGAAACCAACCTGTCAACCTGCAAACATTGAAAATAGGTTTAAAGGCCCTTGAAAAGTAGGTACATCCACCCAAAAATCAATTCATTTTATTTCCATAAAATGAGAATACCAAATATCATATAACTCTTCCTGCTTTCACTATGAATGTGGCATACTGCTCAGAAATACATTGGGTTGGGAGGGTAGCCTAATCATTAAGGTGTTTGCCTTACAAACACAAGGTGCAGGGTTTGAGTCTCACAAGGGATTATTGGCAAGGCTTAAAATGGCTCACAAGGGCAGTTAGCTTAGTATGAACCTATGAAAAACAGAGTGACAAAAATAATTAAAAAAATATAATCACATTATCAAAGAGTCCGTGTAAAATCTGTAGACTAGTAAACTGTGTTGCAAAATTCTACCAAGCAAAGTCATTTATTTTTTCTTCTGAAAAGGAGATGTAAGATGTGTGTCCTCTTTCTTTAAATTATTTGTGCCACTAGTATGTTGGTCATATAATATGGTTTGCTATGTACTAGACAGCTTCAAAAACCCAGTCTGATGAGGGGGCATTCAGGGGCAAATCACATCTGAAAATAGGGTATTACTCCAGAAATAGATACAACATGTTCAGAGGTAAATCAGGCCTGAAAATAAGCATGTTTCTCTTAAAGTAGGGCTGGCAACTCGGCACCGTAAAATCCACTGCCAATCATTAGCAGACCGGAGTTCCGCTGTGGCGACCCCTAACTGGGAAAAGCCAAAAGACATACTACTACCTCTAAAATAGGTAGAGCTAAGAGGTCTGAAAAGAAAAGCTTGAAACATATTCAAACGGCAGGGGGAGGGGCTTTTCTAATCTGGTGCTACCCAGGAACACATTATAACTGCTCTAAATGGACTGTGGTGCTACAAGAAAACCAAAAGGTACTATATTAATAGGAACTCAATTGTGAAAACAGAAAAATCTTTGAAAATAATGGAAGCAAGTCGGACTTTGTTGAAAACATAGGAGAAAAGCTTATTGGATAAATATAAACATTTTCTTTGTGTTTTTCCATATAACTTTTTTTTTTCAAATGTAAAATATGTGTGTGTGTGTGTGTGTGTGTGTGTGTGTGTGTGTGTGTGTGTGTGTGTGTGTGTGTGTGTGTGTGTGTGTTAGGGTGTTAGTTAAAGAAAAAGCATTATTTTGAGAGCACAGAGTTTGTCTCAATATGGTAAAGTTATGACTTGAATAATTATAACAACATTGTTCATCTGTGTAGTCATATATTACAGCAGTAATTCATTTGAGAACATAGTTTTTTGAGGGTGGAATAGTTTTCTCTTTACATCCAAGGCTGAGCAATCTTAGATTCAGTATATATACATGAATATATCTATAATATATCTATATCTATATAATATTTATTTATTTATTTATTTTATTTGACATTTGTTAACCGGGTTAGTCTGTCTGGGAGAATGCCCTTTTTCAGCAGAGACCCAAGGAAAAAAGCTCCAAGTGGTATATAATCTATGGTCAATTATTAAAGTAATCACCAGTAATCTCATACAGTTACAATCCATACATAGTCAAAGTAAGAAATAATACAAAATTGTAAAAAAAACAGCAAGCAAACGTTGTAGCATCCCATACATAGTTAAAGTATAATTTCTTACTGATATAAAGCATCATCTTAAAGATGTAAGGCATTTTTTACATAGTACAGTAATATGACACAGTGACACAGTATAAGTAGTTGGGACAGGAAGTTTCATCCTAAACATATTCACTAGTAACAATTTCTTGCAGATGGTTCAGGAATAATTTGTAATACACACCAGAAGTGAAAAGATTATTCTATAGGCTATCCTGTGGAACAAATGGAGGATAGAAGAAGGTGGATAGGTAAAGAGTAGAGGGGAAAGATTGAAAGGAGAGGAATTTAAATAGCAGGGGGGAGGGACAGAGGTTGATTATGTTGAGTCACTACAAGAACAAGTCAAGAGTTTAGCAGATTGTCTTTTAGAGTTTTTTTTTTAAACTTTTTGTGTTAGAAATGGATTATATGTATTGGGGCAGTTTATTACAAGCATTTGCGACTGAGTGGTTATACAGAAGTTTGATAATGGTTTTGTTGGGTTTGTAGATCTGAAGGAGGTGTTTGTCTGAGCTGCAAGTGTATGGCTGGGTATATAGGGAGTGATGAGGGTAGAGAGCAGGACAGGAGTGAGGTTGGTTTAATAAGGAGTGGGTGAGAAGAAGTTGTAGTAGAAGGAGCTGGTGGCGAAATTCAAGCCACTGTAGTTTTTTTAGAGAAAGGCAGTGGTGTGAGCGATATAGTAAATTGGCAGCAGATCTAACTATTTTATTATACATAAGTTCCAGATTAGTCAAAAGATTAGTTTGAAGGTTGGTGAGGATTGGGGTAGCATATAGTAGGCTGGGTATTAGGTAAGCTTGTACCAGTGAGAGTTTGGATTGGTTTGTCAGGATTTTTTTATTTCTATAAAGTAGGCCAGTTTTTGTTGAGTCTTGTCCATAAAAACAATGAAACAAGTCATGGGCATTTAGAATTGCCAAATAGCTGAAACGCCTGATGTTCATAAGAATCATTTGCATATATTCCATGTGCCTCTGATACAAGAGGTTTGGGAGGTCACTCAGTGGAAGTTCTAGCTTTGCTGGAGTTTTCATTTTGCTTTTACTGAATGCATACTGAAAGGAATATATTCTATTATGGGTCTGATGAGGGAAGGGAAGAGAAGAGAAGATAGGGACAATAGCTTCCCTTGACCTAGAAGCTATAGCCCTGATAATCAGTCTGGCAAGATAAAGCAATTTCCTTATGACAGTGATACATAGTGGACAAGGGATAGTTCATTGTCAATAAAGTATCCAGGTCTCTAATAACTGGCAGTTTCTAAAACAGTCTCATAAATGTTGCAGGTCCATGAGTTCCATGTTTGCCTAAGGGCAAAATATTGCATTTCTTGACATTTAGCTTTAAGCCATGATACTGACACCATTTATTTGTATATGCTAGACCTTTTGGAGAATTTGTGAATCAAAGGGATATTTTATAACAGGTATGAGTTTACTGTCATCTGCAAATGTGGTCAGCCCTTGAATCTGCCTTGTCATCAGAGAAGTTAACTGTCGAAGAGGAACTGCCCAGTGACCAATCCCTGAGAGGTATCACTAATGAAGACCCTATTTGATGAAAACACACCTCTACACTAATTAACTGGATTCCGTCATAACGCCAGTTTGTTATTCAGTGGGTTACATGCCAGTTTACATCTAGTTTGCTTAGCATGTTGATAATGCCAGAATGTAGGAAGCTGTCAAAGTCCTTCATCAGACTGAAGTACGATGCGTGTGTACTAATTTATCTGCTTCCAATACACTGGTGACTTGTTCAAAGTTCACTAAGTTTAAGAGGCAGGCTTTACCTTTAATTGACCCAAATTGGTTGGTGTCAAGGGACTGCAGTCTGCTAATGTCCTTGTTAATGGGTTAATTAATGATACATTCAATTGCTTTGCAGATAAGACTTCTTAGGTGCATCGGTCCATAATTACTGGGGTCAATGATAGTTCTCCCCTTGGGTAGAGGAATGACTACAGCAGTTCTCCACACTTCCAGCATGAATCCAGTGAAGATGGAACAAATTTAGAAGCAAGTCTATAAGGCTGTTCTTGGTGCAGAAGGGAAAGCAGCCAGGCTTGTTTTCTGAAGATGTGCAGTTACTGTTTTAGGCCTTGGACAGTCCCCTCAGGACTTGCTCTGAAGTGATTTTGGGGTGGAGTTAGGGGAATAAATTAAATCTAAATGTCTAAGCTAATATGTGCATGATGTCTTCTGGTGAAAAGTATGTGTTACTGTTATGTATTAGCTCACATTGTTGGCTATTGCTTCTAAATTGTTTAACAAAAGTTAAAAAGAGGCCTTGTGGTTGTTCTATACATGGGTGGCAATTTTCCCAGGTTATATTTTATGAGATAGTTTGTCTGCTAAGACTGATGCATACTGCTACAAGTACTTATTCAAGTTTTATGTTAACCTTGCAAATCTAGTTGTATTTGCCTTGTACTTTTCCTTCTTTTTTATGTTTTATGATTTGTAATTATTTCTACTTGCAGCTTCTCTCCCCGTGTCTCTGCTGAGAATGTTTATTTATTTATTTTTTGGCCCAGTCGGACTTTCCAGGTAAACAAATGTCAATAAATAAATTAATAATAAATAAATAAGTAGTAGAGTTCCATTACAGCAGTTTATTCCTGAACTTAACATTGTATTTGTATTTGACATGGACCGATGCCTCAATGAAAGCTTTAATGTGAGCATAGAAACTGTCTGTGAATATAGCAGTGTGTGAGATAGAATCATCGAGAAGAAGTAGATGCTCAAATGTTATCAGTTCACCAGCTATTTGTAATACATTTGTCTTAGAATAATCTATAAAGACAGAAGGGTTTGATGGAGAATTAGGTTTGACCAATTATGGGGCTATTACTGATGTAGAGCATAGTGGAGCTATACTTGTGAAGACTACATTTAATGTTTGATCACCATGTTGGAGTACAAACGAGTTGATCTAAGGAGCAAGCATTTACAAAATCTACTAAGTATTGTGCATACTTATTTGTGATAATGCAGGTTTCTCAGTTAATGCAAAAACAGTTGAAATCCCTAAAGGAATAGTATTGGATTCAATGGAGAAGAATTCCAGTTTGTTTAGATATGCCTCATGGGCTGCACATAATATCGAGGGAATAATTTCTCAATAAAAATCCACACTGTATCATAGTCAGTCAAGCTCCTGCATATCATATATGGAGAAGCTGAAGGACATCGCCTTGTTTTATGAGTCTTGACGTGATTCAGCTTCTCAAGACTATAGACTTGCCACCACTGTAAGAGTGGTAGGCAGTGAAATGCAGCACTGAGTTTCAGTACAATGCAGATACCTATATTATCAAGGAATGTGAAGGTCTGTAAGGATTGCAACTTCTTTAGACGTCTAGCAGAGAAGACCTATGTTACAAGAAATAGATACCTTTTTTCTGTTCCTAAAACTGTTAATACAGTGACCATATATTCGCTAGTAATACAATGCATAACATACTTAGCAGTAAAAGACCAGAAATCCCCAGTTTTGCATGATGTTAATGTGAATTTGGAGGGGGCTTGCAAACATTGATGTAGTGGGAACGATTTAAGCTTCTTTCTGAATGCCACTGCATCAGCAGATTCTGCCCCTGTCAGACTGGACATCCCCCAAACAAACAAGGATTCTGAATACAAGACAGAAGAAATGCGACTTGACTGATTGTTTTGCTGTACATTGCATACTTAATATTAGAAGATCGCTTTTGTCATATCTGTAGCAGAATGGGGTTAAATGTAACTACAGCAGAGGGAGGAGTCAAAGTTTTATCATCTAAGCCCCTGTTTTTAATACTACCAATACTATATATTAATAATAATAATTATTAACATTATTTAAAGTTTTGATTTCACCAAATAAAAGTATAATATCCATGTTTGTATGAGCATTCTAGGTTCTATACTAGATAAACGAATGCTTAAAATGTCGAGTACAACATGCTCGACACAATTTAAGCGAAAATATATTTAACTGAAAGAAAACATAATCGAAAATCATAATATTGAAAAGTTTTATTTGGCCAACAATTTATCACAGGCAATGTATTTCTCAACTTCACAAACATCAGAGGCATGGTGATGCCCTATACATTTTAATAATAGTTCACCACAGATTTCTTTCTTAGTCACTGCACAGCCTTTACAGCATTCCTTCAGTTTACCTTTACAACACCAGTACTTCCGATTTTTCAATATCTTTTCTAGGCTATATAAATAACCATCTATATTGAGCATATCTTTCCCTTTTTGAGACTTGACACACTCGTAATAGTCT
The DNA here is from genome assembly GCF_019279795.1 of Protopterus annectens. NCBI lineage: Eukaryota > Metazoa > Chordata > Ceratodontiformes > Protopteridae > Protopterus > Protopterus annectens. Next base: position 1,453,399,226 of record NC_056733.1, read on the forward strand.
CCTTCAACACCTGGTGAGAAATAGTTTCTGTTAGCCATAATGTAACGCTGTTCTAAAACACTATGTTAAGTGACTCGGTCTACTTTATTTTATATTGATTATGCACTAAGTACGTCATTTATTGAAATTAAGTATATTGCACTTGTATGCTTAGTGGACCATCTACTTTCAGTTTAAAACGTACCCTTTCACCTTAATTTAAATTAACGTAACTACACGGGTACAGATTTCATTTTTATTTTCTATGTTTTATGAATTTACGTCAGACGTAGCATGTTTTCGTCTTGGCCAAACATAACCTTTTGAAACTCCTATTTTAGATTATTTGAGCTCTCGATTAAATAAACGTTCACTTAAATTGTGCCGAGCATGTTGTACTCGACATTTTCAGCGTTCGTTTATTTAATATAGATCTGCATTCTATTACCTAAATAACTCAAAGGCAGTTTGCATTACTACAGTGTCCTTTTATGATCAGAAATCTTGCTCATTCTTTTTTTTTGATATAACTACCAAACATATGCTGTGATGTCATTACCAGAACAACAGACAGAAAGAAAAAAAAAAGAGTACCTTTTTGTGAAAACTACTTTTTTCTTAGATTTTAATTTGCACTTGTTTCTGCACAATTATGATAATGAGAGGTTAACATACAAGATCCTTTTCATGTCTTAAGATATACTTGTTTTTGTAATTCACATTTATTTTGTATCGGAAAACTGTTATGTGCAGTTAAATATTATCTCTTTTTCCTTTGTTTCACTTTATAGCAAAGTGCATGAAATAAGCTACTAAATGTAGGCCATATTTCCTTCTTCCCATTTGGCGGGGCAAGAAAAAAGTGAAACATTTAGGCTGATTACATTCTATTTTGCACAGACTTTATGTAATGTGTATTTTACTTATGGATTTTTAGATATTTTACTGTAAAATAGTATGGTCCACGTTATGCTTTCTCATCTGTCTGTAGCTAATACAACATTATTAATTTGGTAAAATTCCTATGTGTAAGTCACTTGTTTCTGTTCATTGTGTAAATAAGCATGGTAAGTTAACATATTCTAGGAGAACTGGTCTTATTATATGGTATGAAAAAAAAGCCAGTGCAGAAAGGCCTGCAGATGTTCCTGTTTCAATTTCTACAGAATAACTTGACGAGTACTTTTTCTTCTTTAAACAAGAACTTTTTAATTCATACAGGCTGCCTTATGTTTCAGTGGGTATTTTATGCAGGGTGGTGAGCAAACAGAGTAGTTAAATATTGCTTCTGTCTTACAGTGATCATTAAGCGATATTAAAGGCCATATGACATGAGCAATATGCATTTCAGTGCTCAGAGTGGCCAGTTTTCAGATTCTTTACCTTTAAAACAAATGCTCTGTTGAACTTAACAATCTAGCAGTTGGCACAGTGGGGTAAGATTATAAGCTGTAGCTCCTGTGATACAGGGTTTGATTCTCCCCAGCTCTTATTTGCCTGGTGTGTAATGTTAAGTTACTTATGTAGGCATTGCTCCCAGTTTGCCCTTGAAAAGGGACCGTGTGTCCAGTTGGCCTACCTGATTAACAAATGGGTGTTATTATTATTATTAATAAAACAAATGTAAGTAAATAATTAATGTCAATGACCACACTTAACAGTAGATGTATATTGGTCAAACTGATGTGGCTTAATTTAAGCTTTCGGTGCTACAGAGCTCATTACTTCCTTCCTGCAATTTTTATGCTGCATATCAAGGTGTGTGTGTGTGTGTGTGTGTGTGTGTGGAACTCTTTTGGGAGGGGGATTGCACCAAATCCTTACTTATTAAAAGGTTCATGTAAAAGCATTTTTTGGTGTCTCTTCTTAGACAAACAGGCTGTAGTACTTGATGCGATGAAGAAAAAAATTTGGCACAGAATAGAAGTTGCTGACATGAAACCACAAAAACCTCAAGACTTGCTGAGAATAGCAAACTGAGGCTCACTGGTTCTGTGGAGGAGGCACCTCTGTAAATCGATACAGCATAACTACAAAGATCATCTAGCTTCTGGGGGAATATTTAAAAAAAATGATATTTTAGACAGAAGCTCAGCTTCTGCTACATACTATTTCTGCATTTCATATTTCTAGCTTGTTATTGTCAAGGACAGCTCAATAAATATTATTGACCCTTTGAACAGTGTTTGCTCCTGTGACTAGAATGTAGTTCAAACTGGATTCCAGACTATTTGCTCACGCTGATCAACATGAACCTGCTCTGCCTTATTGCATATGCTGTAGGTAATGGTACAATAGAATTTATATACCTTCATACCGCCTCTCTAAAACCATAAACAATACCTTATAATGTCTTGCTTTAAAATGAATGTCAGGAACAATCACAGTATAAAACAAAGACCACCCTGATGCAGTAGTAAGCATTCTCCAGCACAAAACAAAATAAAAAAAAACAGGAGCAAGGCTATACAAAACAGTCTCTGTAAAGAAATTGTATGCGCTGTTATAAACACATATGTACGTGCATGCACACACACTTGCACACATACACTCATTTATGAGTGTATATGTAAACATATCATTTCCATTTCCTACAAATGGAAGTTTCTTCACTCTAGCATAGCATAATTAGTTATGGTCACACTGCAACAGCGGAATAACACTGTGCTTTCAGTATCCATTTAGAAATAGAAGACTTTCTTGTTTCCCTCCTGAAAACTGCAGTGGTGGTGCTGCGGTAGCGTTGTCGCCTCATAGCAAGACGTTGTCCCATTCGAATTTCAGCTAGAGTGCCTTCTGTGTGGAGGCATACGTGAATGGGGCATGCCTTTGTCGAAGGTTGTGTGTCTGGGCTGGTAACCCGGTACGTAAAAATCCACTACCAATCATTAGCGGACCGGAGTTCTGCTGTAGTGACCCCTAACCAGGAAAAGCCGAAAGACACAAACTTGTTTCCCTCCTGAAATTTAATGGGTCCTCTTCTGTCAAGAAACCATGTCTTTCCAGTTGTATAGGGCTAAGCGGTGAATCTAAATTAGTCCAAAATGGAATTGAACTATGTGTTTTACAGAGGCACTTGACTGTGTAATTAACTTAATTATAGTAAACTGTCTTTCGGCCTTTCCGGGTTAGGGGTCACCGCAGCAGAACTCCAGTCTGCTAATGATTGGCAGTGAATTTTTATGGTATCAAGTTGTCAGCCCGGTGCCCAGCCTTCAAAGAAGGCACACCCACACACACATGCACATATATAAATTCACTTAACCGTGGGGAGGATATGCAGACTCTGCACATAAGATGCTCCAGCCAAGAATCGAACCAGAAAACCTCTTGCTGTAAGGTGACAATGCTAACTGCTGCACCACTGCAGCCTAATCAACTAAATCAACTTAATTATAGTAATCAACTTAATTATAGTGCCCTTTTCTTGGTAACTGCATCTTCTTCACATATGACAGATAGAAGATAGTCATTTTGGAGACTAATATGAAAAACTTTCATTGTATTTTGAGTAAACTGAACTCCTACAAGTCATATTCACAGGCACACAATCAGGCATGTTTGATAGATTACTGATAGCAGACATTTTAGTCACAAATTGTCCTTAATTCTTTCCATCCTTCTGCTTTGTGACAGAGTGAATCACCTACTGTACAATTTCCTTACAATATGACATGTTCTAGCTTTGTCTTACTAATTAAAGCATGCTTTTTTTTAAACATTGGCTTTAACAAGCAGTCCTTCTCCCCAGTTAGTCTTCATCAGTGAGTTCTGATGGAAAGAGACTTTACTCATATTCTTTGACTCTTGTATAGGCTACATGAATAATGAGCTAAGATGGTGTTTGGGTAGTGTTGGTATTAGCACTAATTGCTCAGCTTACATGAGGTTTGGGTAGTGTTGGCATTAGCACTAATCGCTCAGCTTGCATACATTTGGGTAGCAATAGTATCAGCACTAATCGCTCAGCTTACATGCATTTGATAGTGTTAGTATCAGCATTATCTTTCAGCTTACATGCTTTTGTGTAGTGTTGGTATTAGCACTAATCCCTCAGCTTACATGCATCTGGGTAGTGCTGGTATTAGCACTAATCACTCAGCTTACATGCATTTGGGTAGTGCTGGTATTAGCACTAATCACTCAGCTTACATGCATTTGGATAGTTGGTAATAGCACTAATCGCTCAGATTACATGCATTTGGGTAGTGTTAGTATTAGCACTAATCACTCAGCTTACATGCATTTGGGTAGTGTTAGTATTAGCACTAATCACTCAGCTTACATGCTTTTGGGTAGTGTTGGTATTAGCACTGATCACTCAGATTACATGAGTTTGGGTAGTGGTAGTATTAGCACTAATCACTCAGCTTACATGCTTTTGGATAGTGTTAGTATTAGTACTAATCACTCAGCTTACATGCTTTTGGGTAGTGTTAGTACTAGCACTAATCACTCAGTTTACATGTGTTTGGGTAGTGTTAGTATTAGCAATAATCACTCAGCTTACATGCATTTGGGTAGTGTTAGTATTAGCAATAACCGCTCAGTTTACATGCATTTGGTAGTGTTTAGTATCAGCACTATCTTTCAGCTTACATGCGTTTGGGTAGTGTTGGTATTAGCACTAATCGGTCAGCTTACATGCATTTGGGTAGTGTTAGTATTAGCACTAATCATTCAGCTTGCATGCATTTGGGTTGTGTTAGTATTAGTACTAATCACGCAGCTTACATGCATTTGGGTAGTGCTGGTATTAGCACTAATCACTCAGTTTATATGCATTTGGGTAGTGCTGGTATAAGCACTAATCACTCAGCTTACATACATTTGGGTAATGCTGGTATTAGCACTAATCACTCAGCTTACATGCGTTTGGGTAGTGTTAGTATTAGCACTAATCACTCAGCTTACATGCATTTGGGTAGTGTTGGTATTAGCACTAATCTCTCAGATTACATGTGTTTGGCAAGTGTTAGTATTAGCACTAATCACTCAGCTTACATGTATTTGGGTAGTGCTGGTATTAGTACTAATCAATCAGCTTACATGCATTTGGGTAGTGCTGGTATTAGCAAAAATCACTCAGCTTGCATGCATTTGGGTAGTGCTGGTATTAGTACTAATCACTCAGCTTACATGCGTTTGGGTAGTGTTGGTAATAGCACTAATCACTCAGATTAATTGCATTTGGGTAGTGTTAGTATTAGCACTAATCACTCAGCTTACATGCATTTGGGTAGTGTCAGTATTAGCACTAATCCCTCAATTTACATGCGTTTGGGTAGTGTTGGTATTAACACTAATCCCTCAGATTACATGCGTTTGGGTAGTGTTAGTATTAGCACTAATCACTCAGCTTACATGCGTTTGGGTAGTGTTAGTATTAGCACTAATCACTCAGCTTACATGCGTTTGGGTAGTGTTGGTATTAGCACTAATTGATCAGATTACATGCGTCTGAGCAGTGTTAGTATTAGCACTAATCACTCAGCTTACATGTGTTTGGGTAGTGTTAGGATTAGCACTAATCACTCAGTTTACATGCATTTGGGTAGTGTTAGTATTAGCACTAATCACTTAGCTTACATGCGTTTGGGTAGTGTTGGTATTAGCACTAATCACTCAGCTTACATGCGTTTGGGTAGTGTTGGTATTAACACTAACTGATCAGATTACATGCGTCTGAGTAGTGTTAGTATTTGCACCAATCACTCAGCTTACATGTGTTTGGGTAGTGTTAGTATTTGCACTAATCACTCAGCTTACATGCATTTGGGTAGTGTTAGTATTCACACTTATCACTCAGCTTACATGCATTTGGTAGTGTTAGTATTAGCACTATCTTTCAGCTTACATGCATTTGGGTAGTGTTGGTATTAGCACTAATCACTCAGTTTACATGCGTTTGGGTAGTGTTGGTATTAGCACTAATCACTCAGCTTACATGCATTTGGGTAGTGCTGGTATTAGCACTAATCACTCAGCTTACATGCATTTGGGTAGTGTTGGTATTAGCACTAATCGGTCTAATTACATGCGTTTGGGTAGTGTTAGTATTAGCACTAATCACTCAGCTTACATGCATTTGGGTAGTGCTGGTATTAGCACTAATCACTCAGCTTACATGCATTTGGGTAGTGTTGGTATTAGCACTAATCGGTCTAATTACATGCATTTGGGTATTGTTAGTATTAGCACTTATTGCTCAGTTTGCATATGTTTGAGTAGTGTTAATATTAGTAGTAATTGCTCAGCTTACATACGTTTGGGTAGTGTTGGTGTTAGCACTAATTGCTCAAGTTACATGTCATTGTTATATGATACTATACATATCCATTGAGCTTTACTGCTGCAGCAAGTATCTGGCACAGATGGTGTTGCCCACATCATAAAGGAAATGATGTGTTGGTGCTCAGATTGTATTGTTTCATATGTTCTATGAGTTCATAGTCTACCAGAGAAAGAGAATTTTCTCTGTGTAGTAGTGAGCATTCTTTCTTAAAGTTGCAGTTAATTAGAAGGAGTAAAGGGACTCAGAAGATAATGATGTCCTTACAACAGTTACCTTTTCTGCTTCACATGTGACACTTAAGATTAGTCCATATGATTTGCTTTCATTTCATCAAAATTGTCAGGAGAAGGAAGAAAAATTACTCTGAGTTTATTTAAGCCTATATTGATATCAACATAAAGGAATGGGGTTTGTTTTACCTACCTGAGTGTTTCAGGTAACCATTAAGCCTCCTTGTGTGAACAATGAGCAGAAGTATTAATTTAATATTTGCTTTTCATAACTTTTCTGTCTTCCTCTGTCCAAAGACAGTCCATTTTATTAAGACCCATTGGCTTTTCTTTCGTATTTCTTTTATTTATAGTTTTGTTTTTTCTGCACTTTCATCATTTAAACCTTGACCGTTCTGACTACCTCTTTAGTTGCATGTTATCAAATGGGAAAAGGTCTTGGTTCTACTTCTTAAATTGTGTTATGAATGTTATATTTTGATTTACAGTCATTACAAACTATAAGACCACACTGTTCCTTTCAGTGTCCTTGTTTTGATATGCCTGTGTGCGCACAATTATTTCTTTAATTTCACATTTAAACTAATTTGATGAACTGATGCAAAACTTCAGGTATCATCTCAGAGCCAAAACCTAAAAATGTAAGTTATGCTGCATAGCGCTATCCTAGTCATGACAAAAAAATCAAATAAATCATTTTAAAATGAAGTCTGAAACTGTTCAATGTAAACAAGTGTAATGTTATTTTCACTCTCAACAGCCTGCTTGAGAAGCTCATTTCAGAGCTAATCGGTCAACCCAACTGTCTTAACTTGACTAAACCTGCAATTGTATTGCCAAATTTGTTTCAGGTCAAAATGATCATGGTATCACATACAAATATTTACCTGCCTTGAATCTGATCCCAAATAAACACATGCACATGGTTACCACTAGTCCTTCTTTACAGAGGATAGTATTTACTTAGGCAGCTGAGCCTTGCGGAAAAATATGAAAAATGGCAAAAAGTCCTGTGATTTTAGGACAAAACATATTTCTCACTTTTCATGTAACAGTTTCATAAAAAAGTTTCTTTGCATTTGAAATTCTACAAGTATACCTTTCAGGAGTACCTTATTATGAGGACGATTCATCATTCTGAGAATTAAAAACTGTTTTGTTTCACATTGTGCCAGTTTGTTCAACATTACGAGATGTAATATTGCCATTTTGCAGATGAAAGGCTGAGGGCTGTGTGTACAAGAATGAGTTTTTATTTTGACAGAAAAGTGAAGTCCAGCTCTTTCCAGTGGTTATGGGTATGACCCATCCTGCAAACTCCCACATTTCCACTCAAATTGTTCGTCTTTGCCCATACCTTTTCAACCTCTTACTGCAAGAGTTCTGGACACAGCCAAAAATAATGAGGACAAAGCTCCCAAATTAGACACAGGTTTTAAATATTTCTTTTATAAACTTAGAAAGCTGATAAAGTTGGAGATTCAGGAATTTGCAGACGGGATGTGCACAGTCTGGAAAATAGATCAGGGTGTAAAATAATGGAGGTTGAGAGGGCTGTGGAAAGAGCACCTTCAGATGCTCTGACAGCACATGTGAAAAGAGAGCAGTATGCATTCAGTTGCACATCACTGTGGTGTGGTTATGGTGGTGAAAGCAGGAAAATCCTGTCCAGCACATAGCAAATGTACAGAGAGTACTGGGTGTTTCAAGACATGCCTTGATGGCATGATTTATTACCCATGTCCATACCTGTCAAGTGTACCTCTTATGAGAAACTTTCCTTATTCTGAGTCTTACCCACTCCATGTTCCTCACAGTTCAGTAATGAAAGGTCCTGTCACACATTCAGTGATGAGAACTTTTTCAGCTGTTATCTATGGCAAATAATACTAAAAAGGTTCATTCATCCAACAGGCTTCATCCAAATACAACTCAGTCCTACAAAGCTAGAATTGCAACAATCAAAAACAGGGCCAGTCTGACACACAAATGTCCACTATACCAAAAGCCTATGTAAAGTGTCTACGTTGACCCTGCTAGGATTATAATAATAATAATAATTATGATTACATCAATTTATTTCTGTTGCACAGAAACATTAGTCATAGCATGTATTCCATCTTGTCTAACCCAAATACACATTGGTCCTAAAACCCAGAATTACAACAGCAAACAAAAGGGCTAGTCATTTCATTCATACACAACCCCCAGCCCCATTGCACACCCACAGTACTTGGTTTAACACGGACAAGTGAAAAAGAAAAAGTTAAATAATGCTTTCATTAATCTATTTTTTCACCGAAAAAGTAGTCAAGAGTCTGTAGTCAATATTACTTCATCTAAATACAACTTAATCATGCAAAGACAGCGTTACAACAGTGAAACAGCATGGACATTCATTTAATTGACAGCGTATATGTCCTGGCATACCTAAAGTATCTGATTTGACCTTGCCAGGATCAAGCAAAAAATGTTTACATTAATGTATATTTGATGCACACAGTCACAGCTTGTATTCTGCTTGCTTCACCCAAATACACATTAGTCCTGTAAAGTCAGAATTACAGCAGCAAACAGCAGGACTAATCATTTCATCTACAAACTGTCCCCATACCCAGTGCCTGCCTACCTACTACCTAAAGTATCTGGTTTGGCCCTGCCAGGATAAAAAAGTGTAAGATCTCATAGATAAAATAAATAAACAGATAAATGCAAGTTTAAATTGATAATCATTACCAGCAGTTCTCTAGTTCCTGTCAGCCGATCGATCACTTATTTTTAAAACGGCTAAGAGTACACATCAGGAAAAAACACCTGCTGTATACTGCAGAAAAAAAAACAAAAAGCTGGATGCGTTGTTTATAAAAATTGTATTTTTCGTATTCTCCTATACAATTCCACTGAGTCCTCATGGAATTAACAGGTCAGCTGATTACAAAGTAAACCAGTAACAAAGTCCAAAACCAAACAAGTAAATCCAAATAAAGGCAAAAGCGACTGGAAATGACTCGAAGAGACTCAAAAAGAAATAGCGTACACTGTTTAATTGTCCACTTTCGTCCACAGACTTCATCAGAATAATGCATACAAAACAATCAAAGTTTAAATAGATAAAAAATCAGCATAGAAGTTAATTGAAATTAATTAATCATGTTAATTCAAAAATAAGTACCAATGCACTTAAAAAGACAGGAACACTGTCAAGTGATGTGAAGGCAAACTAAATCGTTGCTTTTGTTAACTTTAAGTTTCCTGTGTTTAAGGAAGCATTTTACATTAATGGCCTCATTGAGGCCAGGAGGACAGTCAGATCTCAGTTTTATTTGCCAATAAGTCTCCCTTTGGAGTAGAAAATTCTTGTAGTCCCCCTCCCTCATGTCTTTATAACAAACTTCCAATATTGAAAATAAAAACTGTTGACGTGGTGTCACTGTATACCTGCATTCCCCAAGACGAGGGTATTGAAGCTGTGAGGAATTTTTTAACCAATTTTTATTCTGGCTTTTCTAAAAGCACTATTTCCTTGATTTGTAGATTTTTGGAGATTATTTTAGAGAATAATTTTTTTCTGTTTGAACAAGTTTACTATCGACAGAAAAGAGGTGTAGCTATGGGGTCCTCGGCTGCCCCAGCCTATGCCAATGTTGTCATGGCATTGTGGGAACGTCAATTTATTCCATTTTTAGTTCATAAATACCAAATTTTGTTTTACTGTCGTTTTATCGATGATTTGTTTTTTATTTTAGATTGTAAGGAGATGGTCATTGATACCTTCCTCACTGACATCAATTCTTGTTCTTCATATTTAAAGTTCGTTATTGGTGGCCATGGTATTGACACTAATTTTTTGGATGTTAATTTGAGGTGGGACCCTGAGGAAAATAGGATACACAGTCGTATCTACAGGAAAAAGACTTTTAACAACGGGTACCTTCACTACAAAAGTGGGCATCCTAAACATATCATTTCCAACATTCCAAAAGGACAGTTTATCAGGGCAAGTCGTATGACATCTAAAGACTCTGATGTTTTTCAAGAGTTTTGTTTCATCATTACTTTGTTTTCTAACAGGGGCTACCCAAAACCAGATTTAATCCAAACCGCCACTGACATTTACAACAAATGAACTGGCTATTATTCACCGTTATTAAGTTTACATTTGGATAATTTGACTTTTAAGAACATCAACAACAGTAACATACCGAACCCAAACATTGTATGTTCATTAGGGATGAATTCTGACAGTCAGCGTATCCAGAGTATCATATCAAACAATTGGAGAGTTATTAGGGGGAACGCTGAAATGTATGACGTCTTAGGAGACAGACCTTTGTTTGTCCATAGGAATGATTTCAATTTAAAAAAGATCTTGGAAAGAGGTAAAAATACCCTTGGTGGAGTTTCCACAAGTAAAAGAGGCATGAATTGTTGTTATGATTGTAACACATGTAGGTACATTTTAACTGGACCATACATCTCAGTGGCTACTTTCAACAGGACTTTTCCTGTTCCTGGTTTTGTGAACTGCCGTTCTTCAGGCGTTGTTTACATTGCTTTGTGTTCATCTTGTACCGCCTTTTATGTTGGTATGACGACCAGGCAGTTAAGAACCCGAATAAGGGAACATTTATATTGTATTAAAACTAAAGATGACAAAAATGCTCTATTTAAACACAGTCTAGTGTGTCATTCTTTTAATAAGTTTTTATTTTCAATATTGGAAGTTTGTTATAAAGACATGAGGGAGGGGGACTACAAGAATTTTCTACTCCAAAGGGAGACTTATTGGCAAATAAAACTGAGATCTGACTGTCCTCCTGGCCTCAATGAGGCCATTAATGTAAAATGCTTCCTTAAACACAGGAAACTTAAAGTTAACAAAAGCAACGATTTAGTTTGCCTTCACATCACTTGACAGTGTTCCTGTCTTTTTAAGTGCATTGGTACTTATTTTTGAATTGACATGATTAATTAATTTCAATTAACTTCTATGGTGATTTTTTATCTATTTAAACTTTGATTGTTTTGTATGCATTATTCTGATGAAGTCTGTGGACGAAAGTGGACAATTAAACAGTGTACGCTATTTCTTTTTGAGTCTCTTCGAGTCATTTCCAGTCGCTTTTGCCTTTATTTGGATTTACTTGATTACAAAGTAAACATGAGCAGGAATTCCTAAGTTTTTACTTCCAGGAAATTCCTTCTCTTGCTTAGGTCACCACCCTCTCCATAGATCATACAAGCTGCGATCATGTGACATGCTGCTGAACCTAACAACCTGGTCCCCAAGTAAATCTATGTGGGAAAAACTAGGCATGCCCAGATTCCAGGCTGATTTTAAAAGTTTTTTTTTGTGAAACAGATTATTGTAATATAATTCTGAAGAGATGGAAGGGATAAGTGCATTGATAGGAGATAGTTTTGACAGTGAAATGGAGGGTTTAATCTGGAAATTAAAATGGAAGGCAGAATAAGAAAGCTTTATGACAAAGTGTTTGAGAGGGAAGTAATACAAGCCTTTTGTATACAAAAACAGATCTGTTAGAAGGTAGTAACAATTGTAAGTCCCATCTTGTTATTGGTTTTAAGATCACCAAGAAGAAGGATGCTGAGTGTTCTTTAGACATGGGGAGGGTGTCAGGGAATATCATCTGTTTTTCTCAATGGACAACATATGTCTGCATGTCAGACATGGTGGAGGAAGGAGGTGGGTAAAGATAGTAGTATGTAGGCTAAATGGAAATAGAAGAAGTGAGGAAACTGGTGAAGAGTGATGTATGCTAGGACATGTAGGAACATGGGAGTACACTAAAGTGGCAGTACAAATTAAGGCAGAAACATGCCTTAGAGCAGAGAGGTGGAGATGGAAATGGGAAGTTAGCCTATCCTACAAGGGATAAAATACTGGTTTATCCTGGGATGGAGTATGTGTAGTAGGCAACAGGGAACTACAGACCTAGACCAAAAGAGTGACCACAATGCATATGTAACAAAAGGAGTGTAGTTTAAGAAGATGGACTGTGTTAAAAATGGTAGGTAATCAAGACCACTATAAATATTAGACTCTAATGTGCAATGCAACACCTGAAATACATGCAGTAATTTTAAAAATCTCATAAATTAAAAAAAATCATTGGAACATATCTTATCCCCAAAATAGGTTTCTGGTGCCTTATTTTTAAGGTTAAATTCAAGTGGGGAGGGGGGGGGGGGAAGGCAGTCTTACTTGGAAGCAGCAATGTCCCTAAACTGTTGCATTATACATAAGTTTCCATCACTGGAATACCCAATAGAGGATTTCACAATGAAAAGCAGGCCATTAAGGATATACATAGTTTTGAAAAATTAACCTAAACTGTTTTATCAACCCTCACAAAAATATAAGTTCTTATGAATTAAAACACCATAGTAAAAAGTAACCTTGGGGCACACACATACATACTTTTGAGCTCCATTTGTGATTTGATCTTAATTAAAGCACCATATCACTGTCTCAAACAATGTAAAATTAAGCATTATAATAGACCGACAATAATATGTACAATGTTACACTAACACGGCTGCTTATCTATAAGCCCCCAGTAGCATATCAGTAAACCAAGGAAGCAGAGCAATAATGTGATGTCCAGGATGGGAAAAGTGTTGTGATATATGGCTTGTTACTTCTGTGACAGCAGCTCTGACATTATTTCCATTTTTCTTTCATCCCATGTACTGGCATATTTAGGAGCACTTCTGAGGTTACTTTCTATCTTTTAGCTTTCCTGAAGTCAAGGGTTTTTGCTCTTTCTAGCTTAACTTTGTGCTTAAGTTTCTTATGACTCATATTTTAGTTATCATTTTACCAAATAGCTATGTAATTCCTTTCCTTACATTTTCTGTCTTCTTCTTTTCAGTCTACCAGGTTCAAAAATAATCTTTCTCTCTATTCCTCTATGTGTATGTAAATATGGTTGCACTTCAGTTATTCGAGAACTGATTTGGTTGAATGCAGATTCTGCTGCATGATTCAGGTGCTGCTTTCATCATGTTATGCTACAGCTGACTGATGTTTTTGACTATAGAATAACATGGTGTGTTTCTCTTTGATCATGATTGGTGATTTTATTGGCATATGGGTTTTGGTGATCTCTTTGATGATGTTTGCGTGACCATGCAGTCGACATATTTAAGTAGGATGTGAGGGCAAGAAACACTGCATTGGGGGATGTGGGATCAAAGTCCCCCCATAGTGCAGATACTAATTGTTTGATAGATAGATTGATTTATGCAATGCTGGTGTGCATGTTATCACAGGAGAATACAGTTTGTGTATGGTGGTTTGTGTTTTGACTATTGAGATAGTCTATGCAGCATGGTAGGTTTTGAAATGAATCCAAAAGGAAATTGTTTTCCTTTTGTGATCAGATGAGTTTTGGTGGTTTGCATTTCTGGAGGTCTGATTTCTCAGTGTATTTGGGATCTGCATTACTGTGGTTCAGATTCAATAGAAATGTCATATATAATATCTGAGAGTGATAGCTTTTTTATCAGAATGGCTGCTTTGCCATTACTAACATGGAATATAAATGGAATTAAAGGTGTAGGCAAAATCAGAGACCAATGAATTACATTATGTGTAGGGTATACACTGTAGTGTTACAAGAGACATGTGGATGAAAATGAGTATGTCAATTTGACAAAGAAAAGATTTCAAGATGGGTATTCAGCAGGCAGAGTATCAAGGAAAAAGGAATAGGTATATGACTGCAAGTGAGGCTCAGATAGTGATAAAAGAGGAAAAAGACAATAATGGTAGATAAAGAATTATTAGAAGGGGAGGGGTTGGCCAGTTATACTGGCATATATTTATATTCTACCTAAAATTAGTATTATGGAGCTTCAGATAATTTTGGGAAAATTAATAAGTTTTCCTCATGGAATATTATTTATTAGTGAGGATTAGAACCTGATTTCCAATCATGTGGATGTATCATGGGTTGGATGGAGGGGATCATATAACAAAAGAGGGTAGATATCCGAAGAAGTTTATGAAAATATTTGGTACAGAAGATGAGAATTTAATTATGGGGAGCTCAGACAGAATGTCTATATTTTTACTGAAAGTTCACAATCCCTGTTAGATTGGATAAAATTATATTTCACAGAAACATGTCTTAGTGAAAGCTTTAAGACCTATCCAATAACAATATCAGATCATGTACCAATGCAATCTTAGATAAATATGTAGGGAAATGATGTGAAAAAGTAAGATACTGACAATTTTCTACTTATCTGCTGAAAAGAGATGGATTTCCAGAATAGGAAGTAGATATGAAGTACTTACTTGAGAAGAGATAACTAGTGAGCTGGATAAAATGAAAATTAAGTTTAAAACATGGTAAAAGTAAGAGATAAAGAGGTATGAAAAGATATAATAAGAATTAGCTACAGGGTTTGACAATGCTTAGCAAATTGCAAAAAAGGAAAATTTCAGAGAACATGAAAATGAGAACTGTAAAGTGCTCTAGGGAAGATAAGGGAATATTTGGATAGTATGCATTAGTATAGACTGTCTGCAGTAAATATGTTGATAACAACAATAGAATGCAAACTCTTTCAGCACGACGACCTAGTCAACAAAATGTAGAAAAGGTTTAAGCCAAAATAATAGAGCCTATGGCAAGCAAAATAACCAGAGATCCTACAGAGATATTACAGACATTTCAGAAATGTTATAAAAATTTGTATGAGACAGAGGAATGAGCAAACCAAGAAAATGCACACATGCAAATATTTATGAAATACTTAGGCTAAGGTTACAGGAATATGGGGCGCAACAATTAATAGTTAAGTCAGGAGGAGACATGATGAAAAAGTGATGTATAATCAACTAGAAAATCATGAGGAACAGATGGCATTCCTGTGGAGATTTAGAAGTTAGGACTGAAAAAAGTGTTCTGGCAGATTTTAACAATATTTTCCAAAGGGGAGGAAGTAGCAGCATCTTGGTAGAAAATGGTCATGGTTGTATTACTGAAAGAGATTAAGGACTTTTCATATATGGCAAGATATGGCTCCATTTCAATTTTAAACTATGCTATATCAAAACTAACAAATAGAATGGCGAAATAGGTTACTGCAGTTGGTAGACATGAATAACTGTGGTTTTGTGGAGAAGATATAAAACATTTGATAGCAACAATAGAACAATGATGATACAGGTGAGGCAAAATATAAGAAAACACCATTATTTGTGTGTTTTGATGCAGAGAAAGCATTTGGTAGAATCAGCTGGGATTTTATGAGTAGAGCAATGGTGACAGTTGCTTTCACTGATAGAATAATAGGAGTTAAAATGAGGACATATGAAATGTTGGAGGCAAGAACTGAGACTGGAAAGTTCCTCTCTGACAAGCTGTGTTTGAACAGAGAAACCAGCAGACATGCCCTCTTTCTCCATTGTTATTTGACTTATATTTATAGAAACAATGGATTCACAAAGTGAAAGATATAAGTGGTATGGTATTCAAGAAAAGTTTGCTTTATTTGCAGATGATATTATTTCACACTTAATAAATTCACAATAGGACATTTCAGTGTTCTGAGACAGATTCAAGTCTTTTGGGGATATAAAATAAATGAAGACACACAAAGGCTATAGTGATAAACTAAGTGCTCACATATGAAATGACTTAGCAATACCTCTTCTTATAGGGACATGAACTATGAGACCCTAGAGAATGAACTTGTGGTCTGTAAATGCTAAAGAGGTTGGTGAACCTAATAAAAAGGGAGCGAATAGTGTTACATATATAGAGACAGGAAGTGGACCATCCTATACGTCAGGAGATGCATATGTCAGAAGAGTAACACAAAAAAAGGTAGAAAGAAAAGATATTTCACAGCCATCTTTTGACTCTTATAAAAATAGGAAAAGATGGGGGGATCTTACTAATTATAAGGAGGGGAAACATTTTAAAACAGAGACAACTAGAGACAACTAACAGTGCAGAGAATGGATCCATGATCCAAAATGGAAAGGGATGATCAAAGGACTTTGTTATACCATTGTGGGAGAGCATATACCACTGGGAGCAACAATATATCTGATAAGGAAAACTTTATCAATGATAATGCAAGCATTTGAAGGTGTGTTGATAATAATGGGAGATTAGAATATGATGTTTGAGAAACAGGAGGCCAGTGAGGGTAGAAATAAGCAGAGGCTTAGAAAAAGGGAAATGAACATAAAAATGATGGTAGGTCAGGTAGATGGCTGGAAATTAAGGAGAGTAAGGGCAGTTGGTGTGGATTTTATATTCTATAGTTACAAACGGGGCTCTTGGTCAATAACTGATAAAGTTGTCCTCCTAAGGCAATATAAGAAATTACTGGTGAGGATAAAAGTGGGCCCATTGTTGTGTTCAGATCATGCTCTGCTACAAATACAAATAGATCCACACAAAGTATGGTCTGGGGATAAGCTTTGGAAGTGTTCTGAAGCAGGCTGAAAAATAAGGAATTTTTGTCAGCTGTTCCAAAAGGAATTGGCAAATGTGACCCCAAAGAGTGGATGTGATATAGTGACAGTGTGAGATAACATTAAAGCAGAATTAAAGTATAGAATACTAAAGTAAAATATTAGAACATGTTTCTAAGCAAATTATTGCAGGAGGACAAGGTAGAATAAAATAAGATCTTTGTAATTAAAATGAAAAGTTTTAGTGGAACAAGAGTGTCAAGATTTGCAGGGACTTAACTATACACAAAGGGAAGATAACAAGAGAATAGGGGTCGCTGGGTTACATTTTTAAAGAACCTGAACAAATGGGAATACCTAGAGATGTAAGGACATTAGGTACTCATTGACAGCAACACAGAGATGAAAGAAGGATAGCTGGAATTAGGGCGGAAGGGTCACAGGAAATAACTGAAGAAGGGGGAAATATAATATTATAAAACTATACATAAAGGTATGAGTCATATCAATTCAGAAATGCCCCATTAATACTACAGTAATGGTCCAGTTATTCAATAAGAAGGAATGGTCTGCATTGTCAGATGTTGATAAGAAAGATAGAACAAGGGCAGAATAATGCAGTTGATACCTCACCATAAGGGTATTGTTAAAGACCCTGGTTAAGATCATTTCAGTACTGTTGTTGGCAGAGAATCCGTACTGGAATAAACAATGTTACTACCTGTCGAGTATGATTCCAGATGCAGGCACACTATATCTTCAAGAACTTTACCAAGAAAGGGAAGTTTTAAGTTAGGATATCAGTTTGTCAAAGCATCAGAAACCTATGCTCTTTTTTTGAGAAATGGAGTCACCAGGGCCTCCTTTAATTATGATGGAAATATTCCTTTCTGAGTAGAAGCAAAGGCAACCTGGTAGACAATTGGATATAATACATCTAGGCAAGCCAAAACAGATCTATCTGATGTGAGTAAAGATTCAATACAGAGCAGTAGCTGTACATGCACTAGAAAAAAAAAGAGATAAAGCAAAGATAATAAATAATAAAACTCCAAGAAACAGTAATAAAGCAGAAACAATCAATGAGTTGACTTACTGTTCTGGCAATCAACCTATCACCATCCTGTGCAAGTGCATCATGGGTTAGAGAACACGATAATGGATAAGTTACTGTTTAGTTTTTTGTTATGTGTTACTGCCCACTGAGATTCTGTTTCTACATCTGAGGTATTTAAGAAAATGGCAGAACTAATGTCAGAGAAATAATTAACTTTATAAGATGAACGATTCCCTGCTAGTGCAGAACATGGTGGAACCCTTGATTTTGATTAATCTTTCCTGTGTGATCTAGTTGGATGGCTGATAATTCTGCTGAAGTAGACACTACTTATTCTGAGACAGCTGGAAAACATATATTGTGGTACACAGTGAGATAAGCCATTTTTGATGGTACTGGGACAGTGGACAGACTCCAAAATGTCACACTTCTCAAAGTCAGCTTGACACTTAAGAAAATCACAAACAACTCCTAATTTTAATGGGCTGTAACACTGACATGATAGTGCTACACTTACAGGAAGTATGAAGATGATGATGAGGAGGATGATGATGCTGAGCGAGACAGACTGCTACAACTAGCAATCATTAGCTTTTCTAGATCTTGTTTATTTTAGGTTGTTTTCTTACAAAAATACTGGTCACAGAAGCATGCCAGATCACTGGAGAGAGAATATTGCTCATGTAAATGTATTAACCTACTACTCCAGTAGTTACACAGTAGAGATACTTTCTATAAATATTTACTTGTCCAAATGCATCAGTACACTTTAGTGTTTCATGATATTATATAACTTCATTGTTATGATTAAATTTTACTAAATGTAAGTGATACAAACACAAACGGAAATGTCATAACATACAGTCATCAGATCCTGATTATAGATTACAAAATATTTGCATAGAAATGATCTTTTCATAAAATAAAAAAATATTTTTTGAGGGGGCTATAAAAGAATCTGAAATTAAATCCTTTCTTTCATTTGCTAATAAGCACTTCTCAAAAATGCTGGCTCAATTCAGCAAATTAAGCACATTAGTAATAAATTATTTTCTTCAGGTTCAATAAAGAATAATTAGTAATAGGGTTGCTTGTGTCCAAAGCAATACTTCTCAGCTTGATGCACAACAAATTATTATTTCCAATAATAATTCCCAGTCACTTTGAAATCTGAAGAGTTGCTTTTTGCATCTATAGATGTGATAGATTTATTCATGTGTATACCTAAAGAAGAAGGTTTAGAGGCATTTTATAATAGTATGTATAGACACAGTGATTTAACAAGAGATAAAGCCCATCTAGTGCATGACCTAATGTCAATAGTATTAGAAAATAATTATATATACTATGAAGGAGAGATATTTAGGCAGATTAGGGGTGTGGCGATGGGGGCAGCATGCGCCCCCATTTATGCCAATATGGTTATGCTAGATTGGGAGGAGGAATATATTTTTAAAAGTTCACACATGAGTTCTATAAAATACTACTCACGTTTCCTGGATGACATATATATTATATGGGAAGGAAACCAGGCAACGTTTGATATATTTGTAAATTACATTAATCAGAGTAGTAGTTTTTTGAAATTTACCTCAAATAGCAACAGACATGGAGTACCCTATTTGGATACTTTAGTGACAAGGGAAGATGGCAACTTTAATTCCAAAATTTATAGAAAGGATACTTTTACAAATTCTTATTTGGATTATGGAAGCTGCCACCCAGTTAAAACCAAGACCAATATATTCAAGGGTCAATGCATCAGAGCCATGAGAATGACTACGTCATTTGAAGAAGTTATAGAGGAGATACAGTTTATAATTACTTTATTCATGGATAGGGGCTGCAGCCCAAGCATGATGAGAAAGATAAGCACAGAATTAATAAATAGGTGGAGTATTAATATTTTTCCACTATTAGGTAGTAATTATAAGGAATCATTACTTATTAATATAGAGGAAGATAAGTCAAACAAAGGATTTGGTAGAGCTTGTATAGTGGAGTATGGTCCGTATAGTCATAAAATAAAACATATTTTGGACAGATATTGGTACACTATATTGATTAATGATGAGATGATAGACATCATGGGAACAAAACCGACATATGTATATAAAATGGCCCCAAATTTAAAAAGATTATTAGAAAATGTAAAAAGTGAAGTAAACACCGTAGAAGGAGGAAATAGATTAAGTACTAGAAGATGTGGTTGTTGTAAACAGTGTAGTTATGTGATAGAAGACACCAACACAACACTGTTAAATTACAACAGAACAAAGATTTTCTTCAAAAGAGGGAATTGTAACAGCAAATATTTGGTGTACATGGCAAAATGTACTATGTGTCCGTCATATTACATAGGCAAAACCGAGCAGAAATTCAGAAAGAGAATTTATCCACATAACTATTGTATAAAGAAAAAAGATGGAAAAAATGCCTTAGCAAAGCATGTGATAAATAAGGGCATAGAACATCAATTTAGGTTTGGCATTTTAGAAATAGTTACACCAAATCCTAGGGGTGGAAACATAAAGAATGCATTATCTTACAGAGAAAGTTATTGGCAAATTTTAACAGATGCAACCACCCCCCCAGGATTAAATGAGAGTATTTCTATGAAAAGCATATTAGAGTATTTTTAATATTATATTGCATTTTTAACATTACTTTGTATTGTAGATTTATTTTATAATATTAAGTTATAATGCCTTTTCAAAGGTTTACAGATTGATTTGGAATGTGTTTTAATAACTAGATATGATATGAAATTTTAGTACTTATGTATTAAGTGCATATAGCTTTAATAGTGTTTGATTTTTTGGCGCCAAAATAATACTATATAAGAGTTACAAAAGCATTTGAATGTTATTCTGATGAAGCCTACGTTGTTAGTAGGTGAAAGCGCTTAATCTGGTTTGTGTAATAAAAGTTTTCTTATTCTGGAATTATCAGCTGTTTTATTCGTTCATCCAGGGAATTGCCACAAGTGTATCAGCATCATTTGGCGTTTTGCAGCAGTTCCGAACGCCTAGAGTATAAGCTGTTTGTCTATATTTGGTTCTGTATTATTTCCAATGTGATTATAATAAAACAGATGTAACCACTGTAATAAGTGCTTCTGAAATATTATATGTGTATATCTGTGTGTTTATTACATTTGTTTAGTCTGTGGGAAGGCTAGTCCATACAGCATTTTCAGCCACAACCCATTTTGGCAGTTTCATAATTAGAGAGATAGAGAAAATATCAGCATTTAACAACAGGATAAAGTATGGGAATTTTGAAACAAGAACTGCACAGTTAAAAAAAATCAAAAATTCTCATTAACCACACAACAAATCTGTATTAACACAATGTTCAATTAAATCAGTAGGTTAGAATATAAGTCAAAGTAAAAGAAAACGTTACTGTCGTGGTGGTGCTGCAGTAGCATTGTCACCTCACAGTAAGACGCTGACCGTTTCGGCTCTCAGCTAGAGCGTCTTCTGCATGGAGACATGCGTGAATGGGTGTACCTTTGTTGAAGGTTGTGCATTAGGGCTGGCAACTCAGCACGTAAAAATCAACTGCCAATCATTAGCTGTGGCGACCCCTAACTGGGAAAAGCCGAAAGACACAACAACTGTCATTCAGAACTACACCACAGTGTAGATGAACAAAATTGTGATGCTTCGTTCCCAGTGCAAAAACATACACCCAGAGAAGAAGAATAAAATAACATAATAAAAATAAAAGTAAAAATTGACTAAAATAATAACATAATGATCAGACGCACTTTACATATAAATAAAACTGAGTAACAACATGTGCATGACATTACTGTAACATAAGAACTTAGCAGTATATGGAATGGTCAGCATGAATATTGCACAGTGTGATTTATATACACTTCACAGAGTCCTAGGGTAAGGTAAGGTATGAACCAATGTTAAATATACATCAGTTCATCAGTTAGTTATTGCACATGAAAAAGCTTAATACTTATAGTGCAATGCAGCCTGGATATGTAAGGATCTGTACAGTCAGATAAATAGCATAAGTATGTGGTAGGAGGGGGAAGAATGCGTTAACAGTCTCCTAGCTGATTTTACTTGAGTTCAGTAGTCTGATGGAGAGAGGAAAGAAACTGCTGTTAAGTCTAGAAGTCCTACATTGGATACTTCTGTATCTTCTACCTGAGGAGGGGATTTTACATGAGTTCAGTAGTCTGATGGAGAGAGGAAAGAAACTGCTGTTAAGTCTAGAAGTCATACAGTGGATACTTCTGTATCTTCTACCTGAGGAGGGGATAGAGAACATACAGTTTGCAGGATGTGAAGGATCATTGGATATCTTCCTGGCTCTACTGATGTAGCATGAATAATGTAGATCTTCCAGAGGTGCAAGAGAGGAACCAATGATTTTCTCTGGTGCCCTTACAACTCACCTAACAGCCTTATGATCAGAGGTGTTACAGTCCCCATACCAGACAGTGATGTTATTGATATGGATGCTATCAGTGGTACCTCTGTAAAAAGTTTGGAGGATGGTCTTCGATAGTTTTTCCTTCCTCAGTTTCCTTAGGAAGTACAAGTGTTGCTGAGCTTTTTTGACCATGTAAGATACATGGTCTTGCCAGAAGAGTTCGTCAGTGATATGTACTCCCAGAAGCTTTGTACTTTTGACCCTTTCCACTGTCATCCCTTTCATCTCTACAGGCTGGTGTGGTTCTTGAGACCTTTTAAAATCCGTAGTACATTCCATAGTCTTGCTGACATTCAGCACTAAATTGTTGTTGTCACACCAGCCCAACAGATGTTCGATCTCATTCCTGTAGGCCGTCTCCTCTGAGTTTCTTCCCAGACCTATGACCATGGTGTCATCTACAAATTTGATGATTTTTTTGGACTCATGTTTGGCTACACAATCATGTGTTAGCAAGGTGAATAGGAGAGGACTTAAGACGCACCCCTGTGATACTCCGGTATTCTGGGTTATGCTTTCAGGATTGTTGTCACCCACACAAACCATTTTAGGTCTTTCCGTGAGGAAGCTTAAAATCCAATTCCATAAGTGGGAGTCGATGTCCGATTGTAGTAGTTTCATTACCAGATTCTGAGGGATGACAGTAGTGAAGGCAGAACTGAAGTCTATGAATAGAAGTCTTGCGTAGCAGTTTTTGCCTTACAAGTGGGTCAAGGTTCCAAGGACTGCTAGAGAGATGGCATTCACTGTACTACAGTTCATACTGTATGCAAATTGCAATATGACCAGAGTTGCTGATATGCTTCAGGCTATGTGGTCTTTAACCAGCCTCTCAAAGCATTTCACCACTCTCAAGTTTAAAGCCACTGGTCGGTAGCCATTTAGAGTTGTTGGCTTTGGTTTCTTGGGTAAGGGAATGATGGTCATCTTCTTGAAGCATTTTGGTACACTGGCTAGTTGTAGAGAAGTATTGAAGATGTCCATGAGTGCTGGTGCTAGATCTTTTGCAGATTCCCATAGTACACTACCCATGATGTTATCTGGGCCAGCTGCTTTCCTTGGGTTGACTCATTTCAAGGTTCTGATGACATTATTTGTTTCCAGGCTCAGCACTGCTTCATCCT
Organism: Protopterus annectens; assembly: GCF_019279795.1. NCBI lineage: Eukaryota > Metazoa > Chordata > Ceratodontiformes > Protopteridae > Protopterus > Protopterus annectens. Next base: position 1,453,422,837 of record NC_056733.1, read on the forward strand.
TGTCAACAGGTAGTTTGTTTGCCACCGTTTTGTTATCTACATCAAACCTACTGAAGAAGCTGTTCAGTTGGTTCAAAAATTCAGTGCTGTCATTGCATGAGGCTGATGCAGGTTTGTAATCAGTAATGGTTTGTATGCCCTCTCTTAGTCACCTGGTATAATTCTGGTTGCTAAAGTGGCCCTGGATATACCTGCCATAGGTTCTCTTTGCATCCTCAATATCTTTGTTCAGTTTGGCTCTGGCAACCCTTTGAGCATCCATGTCATTTGATCTGAATGCTGCATTCCTAGCTTTTATGAGCTTGTACACCTCACTGGTTAGCTATGGCTTTTGGTTTGCCTGTATGGTGATGCACTTGGCGGTTGTTACATCATCCACACATTTTGAGATGTAGTTCGTGACTGACTCTGTGTAAAGTATCCTGGTCAATATGGTTGTCTATCATGGCTGCCTCTCTGAATACTGACCAGTCTGTGGACTCAAAGCAGTCTTACAGAGCTGAGACTGCTCCCTCAGGGCATAGCCTTATTTGTTTTCTAGTTGGTTTGCTGGTTTTCAGTAGTAATTTATATGCAGGAACCTAAGTGATGGCTAGGTGGTCAGAGCTACCCAGATGTGGATAATGTCATGCTTTATAAGCTTGCTTAATGTGGGTATCTACCTTATCCAATGTATTTACCCCTCTCATGGCAAAGTCCACATGTTGGTGGTAATGGAGTAATACTGTCTTTAAGGTGGCCTGTTAAAATCCCCTGCAATTACTATTGCAAACTCTGGGTTGCTGTTTTAAATTTCACTTATAGACTGATAGACAGTAGACAGTGCTTCATGGGTGTTTGCACTGGGTGGAATTTAGCCTGCCATAATACATGCTTCTTTGAACTCTCTAGGCAAGTAGAAGAGTTTGCATTTATAGACAGAAATTCATTGTTCTCCAAGCAGAAAGAGTTAATCACTTCACAGTTGCTACACCATATATATATATATCTATATATATATATATATATATATATATATATATATATATATATATATATTATATATAGAGCAGAGGAATGAAGGTCAGCAGGGCTAAGACAGAATATATGTGTGTAAATGAGAGGGAGGGTAGAGGAATGGTGAGGATGCAGGGAGGAGAGTTGGTAAAGGTGGACGAGTTTAAGTACTTGGGATCAACAGTTCAGAGTAATTGTGAATGTGGAAAAGAGTTGAAGAAGAGAGTACAGGCAGGGTGGAATGGGCAAAGAAGAGTGTCAGGAGTGATTTGTGACAGACGGGTACCAGTAAGAGTGAAAGGGAAGGTCTACAAGAGGGTAGTGAGACCAGCTATGTTATATGGGTTGGAGACAGTGGCATTGACAAAAAGGCAGGAGTCAGAGCTGGATGTGGCAGAGTTAAAGATGTTAAGATTTGCACTCGGTGTGACTAGGATGGATAGGATTAGGAATCAGTATATTAGAGGGTCAGCTCATGTTGGACAGTTTGGAGACAAAGCAAGAGAGACGAGATTGCATTGGTTTGGACATGTGCTGAGGAGGGATGATGGGTATATTGGGAAAAAGATGTTAAGGATGGAGCTGCCAGGTAAGAGGAAAAGAGGAAGGCCTAAGATAAGGTTTATGGACGTGGTGAGAGAGGACATGCAGGCGGTTGGTGTGACAGAGCAAGATGCAGAGGATAGGAAGAAATGGAAAGAGATGATCCGCTGTGGCGACCCCTAACGAGAACAGCCGAAAGATGATGATGATGATGATATACACACACACACTCCCCCGCCTTGACACTTTTCACATAGTGATTGAATTCTGTCTGCTCTGAATAATGTCATGCCCTCTACATTTACTATGATTTCACTGATATCAGGATTAAGCCATGTTTCAGTAAATACAAATAGATTGCTGTTTTTCACCTTGTTTTGTGAAGAGAGTTCCAGTCTTAAGTAACCCACCTTGCTTTATAGTGAGCATACATTTGCCATATATATATATATATATAGTAATATAACTGTGATGCCCATAATCAAGCAGCCTTAGTCCTCACCACTAACACCAGTGAGGGGCATCCAGATTATGAAGGATAACAAATACACACACAGTAAAGTACAATTTCCCTTAAGAGTACACAGAGATCACAGTCAGTCTGGGGCTGGTTCTCCCTTTCTCTCCAGATCCCCAATAAGACTCCCCACTGGCACAGTTAGAGGGTCCAGATCTCAGCCTAGTGGTCAAGCTAAAACTTTCAGCACCCTCTTTGCCCAACCAGTGCTTTGTGTCCCTGCCCAAGTAGCACACACACACACACACTCACACTCACACACACACACACACACACACACACACACACACACACACACACACACACACACACTCTAAGATATGAGTTATATACAAACACACATACACTCCTGGTGAAGGCGGGGACAGGTTCTCCAGCTATGCCCCTTCCTGCCAGGCTATAAGGTAGTAATCACCACCACCAACCACTAATTGCAGCTACTAATAAGGCCTTTACCAAGGGGTGTCCAATTATTACCGTGCAATATTTTTATCCAAATGGTAAGTGTGACTGGAGTGGCTCCGTACAGTACCACTATATACATGCAATGTACTCTGGAGCTTAAATTATCTCTACACAAAACAGCCACAATTGAAATGTTTAAAAATAATTAATAACAAATAATAAAAACACAAGACAATACTTATTACACAGTGCTAGTCAAGAGTTCAGAGATCACAGGGAAACGCTTAAAATAATACAGTAGAATAGTTCTGACATCAATACAGAAAAACAGCTAGACTAAACTTACTATTTTCTATCTATATCTAAGAGCAATCACAGTTCTAAATAAACTTAGATATAGAGCAAAGCAGAGTACTGGTGAGTTGTTGTCAGCTTTAGACAAAATCCAAAATGCTCTATCTCTGTCTCTGAGAAAGTCCTTTAAAGTGATAATACATCCTGCTGACTCATTTTAGATTACATCATTCTTAACAATTCTCTGGTTTCCCATGCTAACAGAAACTCTACATCTAGATTTCTTAGTAAGCTTGCACCTGGTCAGGAAACCACAGCAATTAAAGACATTATATATGTAAAATCTAGCAATTAACTCTGGTCTCAAAACAATAGAAAGAATCTGCTGGTTCAGACACCACGGCTCCGAGCCCTGAGATCAAACAGTCATAAAATGCTTGACTTATCAGCTTTCTTACAGCAAAGTGCACTGTTGTTACATTTTTGCAGTTCAACATCCAATACAGTCTTCTCACATTTAAGAGAACAAGCCTATGGCTTTTATTAATATTTACAAAGACATAGAATTATCTGCAAACTTATATCTAGCTAGACTGGCAGACTTCACATATCTTCACATTTCTCCCTCAGAGAACTCAAGCTAGTTTGTCAAGTGTCCTTTGAGAAATGTTGCTTGAGAGGGTTAGGTCTATCTGACCATACCTTACCCCATTCCCTGTCTTGAGAGTCCATCTGGGTTGGCATTGATACTCCCACTGTGCTGCTGCACTGACATATCATATGCTTGTAACCCTAGGCTCCAACTTAGCAACTTAGCATTTTTCTGGTAGGCTTGATGTGACCACGTTAGGGGATTGTGATCTGTAACTACAGTGAATTTTCTTCCATAAAAGTAAGGCTGACGTTTCTGCAGTGCCCACACTACAGCTAGACATTCCTTTTCTGCAGCTGCATAGCATTCATCCCTGGGTTGGAGCCTATGAATAAGATAAACCACTGGGTGCTCTTCTCCCTCTGAAGAAATTTGGCTAAGCACAGCTCCCCATGGTTTGAAGCATCCACCTGCACAACAAATTATTTGCTGTAATCTGGACTGAAAAACACAAGGGGGGGGGGTCCTCCCAAAGCTTCTGGAATGCCTCCTCACATGCTGGGACCCACAATACCTTATCTGGCCAGTTTTTCTTTGTCAGGTCTGTGAGGGGAGCAGCTATGGTACTATAACTGGGGACAAACTTTCTGTAGTACCCAGCTGTCCCTAAGTATGCCCTTACCTGCATTTTGGTAACTGGTGCAGGCCATGCCTGAACAGCTTCCACTTTGACAGGTTCTGGCCTGATCTTACCATTCCCCACTCTATGTCCCAGGTAGGAGACCTCTGTCATACCCACCTGACATTTGCTCGGCTTAATGGTAAACCCTGCCTCTGTAGTCAACCCGGCACCTCCCTGACATGTTGAAGGTGCGCTTGCCAGGAATGGCTGTAGATGGCAATATCATCTAGGTAAGCAAGGGCAGACACTCCTGCTCCTGCTAGGATATGGTCTACCAGCCTCTGGAAAGTCGCTGGGGCATTTGTCATCCCAAAGGGCATCTTTGTGAACTCATACAAGCCAAAAGAAGTCACAAAGGCTGACCTTTCTCAAGCACTGGGAGTCAAGGGCACCTGCCAGTAACCCTTAGTAAGATCAATGGTTGCAAGATACTTAGCCCCACCCAGCTGCTCTAGGGCCTCATCTGTCCTAGGCATGGGGTAAGCATCTGACTCTGTTTGACTATTTAATTTTTTATAGTCCACAAAGAACCTGGTGCTGACATACTTCTTTGGCACCAGCACCACTGTGGAGGCCCAGGGACTGGTGTACTCTTGAATTACCCCTAGTTCCAACATCTCCTGTATCTCCTCCCTCAGAGTCTGTTTGACTCTCAAAAGCACCCTATAAGGGGCCTGCCTAATAGGCCTTTGGGGTCCTGTATCCACCTGGTGCTGGACCAAGTGGGTGCACCCTGATTTCCCAGTGAACATGTCCCCAAACTCCTGTAACACTGCTCGGATTTCTCAGACCTGGGTAGGAGATCGCTGTTGGGACATTGTTTCCCCTTCCACTGAGGTGTCAGCCTAAGCCTCACTGAGGAGATCAGTCACCAGAGATCTCCCTTAGACTCCTCCTGCAATCTACTACAAATACACAGTACAGGGGCCTCCCTATCATGGTAAGGTTTCATCATGTTAACATGGTACAATTTGTGCCCCTGCTTCCTGTTTAGCGGTTCTACCATGTAGTTAACATCACTTACCTTTCTTATGACCTTGTTGGGTCCCTGCCAAGCTGCTTGCAATTTGTTGTGTCTGACAGGAATGAGAACCATTACCTGCTGCCCTACAGCATACTCTCTACCTCGAGCATTTCTGGCATACCAGAGCTTTTTTTATTGTTGTGCTTCTGTCAGGTTCGCCTGGGCCAAACCCATGAGTTTCCCAAGCCGTGTCCTGAGGTTTAAGACATATGCCACAACAGACTCCTTATGAGATTCACATTCACCTTCCCACTCATCTTGAATTAAATCTAGAGGTCCCCTCACCCTATGCCCATACAACAACTCAAAGGGTGAAAAACATGTGCACTCCTGGGAAACCTCTCTGTAAGAAAACGAAAGCTGGGGCAAATATTTGTCCCACTCCGTCTTAAACTGTTTTGCAAATGCCCATAGCATGGACTTGATTGTAGAGTTTAACTTCTCAACAAGACCATTAGTCTGGGAATGGTAGGAGGTGGTCTTCAGGTGCTTCACCCCACAGTACCTTCACAGACAAGCCAGCAGGTCTGACATGAAATTGGCACTTCTGTCAGTCAGTATTTATTTTGGGAAACCTACCCTGCTCAAAATCTCTAGGAAAGCATTTGCCACCTTTTCTGCCTCAATGGAGGAGAAAGCCACTGCCTCAGTGTATCTTGTAGCATAATCTACTACCACTAGGATATACGTTTTCCCTGTGGAACTTAGGGTACTCAGAGGCCCCACATTATCCATAGCTACCCTCTGAAATGGCTTCTCAATCACAGCCAAAGGCATCAAAGCAGCTCTCACCTTGTCTCCTGCCTTGCCTACCTTTTGGCACTGCTCCCAGGTCCTGCAGTACCTTGTTACATCTCTGGAAATTCCAGGCCACTAAAAGTTCTGAATAATGCGTCTCTTTGTACGTTTTATGCCCATATGACCTGCAAAGGAAATATCATGGGCTATGGCTAGAAGCACCAGATGGTAGGCTCTAGGCACTACCGACTGCTGTATCCTCTCACCTTCTAGCCTTCCCTCAAAGGTCCACTCTCTGTACAGTAACCCCTTGTCCCAGTATACAGATTCCCCCTTCCCTTGAAAATCAGGTGTCTCACTAGCTACCTGCCTCAGGCCTGCAATGTAGGGTCTGAGAGCTGAGGCTGTCTCAACTCTCTCTTTGTAACCTTTCCCAGCTCCCATTCTACAGGAAGTCTGGCACCCTCTGACAGTGGTGCTTCACTATCAGCCTGAGTACTACCACTCACCTCTACCTTTGCAGTCACTCTGACCAAGGGAACATCAGTACCCATAAGCAGCTATGACTCACCTTCAGTCTCACTGCTACAGAGTAGCACCCTCCCTGAAGTAACCACCTCACCAGTCCTGGCTGTAAGTATACAGTCTGTCTGAGTCTCCCCCAGGCTACCAGACCCACATGGTTGTCTCCTAGCCTGACTCTGTGCAACTGCATAAGAACATGGTACTGCCTCATCCAAATCCTTCCCTATCAGGACATCTGCAGGATGGTAGTTTGGTACCCTTGTTGTCTCAAAACAACCTACTATTGGCATTTTGTCTTTCCCACTTACTGGCTCTCTCATATTTTGTTACCCACCTTGCCTCCATGGACATCTATATGCCAGTGGCCCCACTGGTTGCATTCAAAACATTTAACCCTAGGTCCTGGACATGTACCTGGACTATTGGCTTCCTCTGCTACTGGCAGATTCTGTTGGGGCAGTCTGGGCTGCCCACCATGGGTTCCTTTAGACCCATGAGCAGTACTGGGAGTCCCTTTTCTGTGCAGGGATGTGCTGCTTGCTTGGTATAGGTCTCCCTTCTTTCCCAACTCATCTGAAGTAGCACACTGTCTATCAGCTTACCACATCCTCATGTCCTCAGGCAAAGTGCTAAAGGCTTGTTCCCTCACCAAAAGGTCTGCCAGCCCTTCAAAAGTGGTGACCTGACATCCAATCACTCACCTATGAGAATAAGTGCTCACTTCAGCAATATATTCACACACATGTTCATCTGCCTTGCGTCGATGCTCACAAAACTTTTTCCTATAAGTTTCAGGTGTTAGTTTAAAAATTTCTTACAGACAATTCTTAACAGTGGTATAATAAAAATATTCGTAATAAGAAGGTTTAGACAACATAGTTATAGCTTTACCATGGAGTAAGGGGGTCAGTAACCATACACAGAGCCTTTGGTCAACATCATACTGTTCACATACCATCTCAAACATATGAATGAAACTATCAAAATTATCCCCCTCTGTAAACTGTGGAACAAATTTACTAACCTTTTTGTGCTTCTGGGGTCAGGTTAATCCCCTCCCTATTACCTCCATGACTCTGGCGAAGAGTCAGCATCTCCTTTTTGGGCTGCCTCTGCCTTTCCTTCTCTTCAGCTTCCAGCCATAGCAGATTCTTAGTCTGCTCAGCCTGTAGTCATCTCAGACTCTCTGCTACTTCTTTTTCCAAACGCCTGGCCTCCAACTCAAGTCTCTTTAGCTCCAGATGAATTTTTACGTCCTTTGCAGAAAGGTTGCGCTGTCCATTCTCTGAGTGCTGTACATGTCCACGGCCAGTCTGATCGCCCTCCTGATTGCTGTTTTCTGATGCAGGTGTGACCAAAGCTGCAATCATGTCTGCCTCAGTCAGGTTTCCATGCACCAGCCCCTTAGCCTGGCACATCTCAGCCAACCGGCTCCTTGACAGCTTGCCGTACTCCTCTGCTGACATGCTTGCATGCTGTCCCTGACTAACTAAGCTAACAAAAGAAATAAAACAATTGTGATCTGAACACTGAATATTCACTGCGTGGCTGATTTAGAGTACAAAAACACCTTCAGTGATCACTGTTCACAAGCTACAGGAATTCACTATCCACACCACTACAAGCCAATTGCCAGCCAATTAATATGTAGTGTGGATATCCCACCACTGCCAAACAATTAATATGTGACAACCGTGCATTGGCCCAGTAATTGGGGAGCCTCAATCCTCACCACTAACACCAGTGAGGGACATCCGCATTGGGAAGGATAACAAATACATACACAGTAAAGTACAATTTCCCTTAAGAGCACACAGAGATCACAGTCAGTCTGGGGCTGGTTTCTCCCTTTCTCTCCAGATCCCTAAGAAGACTCCCCACTGGCACAGCTTTAGGGTACAGATCTCAGCCTAGTGGTCAAGCTAAAACTTTCAGCATCCTCTCTGTTTAACCACTGCTTCATTTCCCTGCCCAAGTAGCTGACACACACGCACACACACGCACACACACACACACACACACACACACACACACACACACACACACACACACACACATGCATACATATATAATATATAACATAATATGACATATTGGTAAGAGACATAAATGCATCACACCTATCTAGATTAAATAAAGGATGAAAGATGTTGCACTGTAGAAAATATGATCAGTTTAATATTTTATTACAGCCTGATAGTGGTGCTCATTAAATCCACTGAGAGTACAGTGGAGCTTTAATAGATAAACAAGACTGGATACAGAAATATGAATGTTATGAAGTTATGTTCTTGTGGATGGGATTCCAAGCATCTGGGCTAACTTTTAGGACAGATTTCTCTACTCAGGTCCTCACAAATGGAGGCTGTAGTACATCATCTGTTCAACCCTGAGTAAATATATGCTGCCCTTAAGCAGGAATTAAAATTTAGGGGAGGGTAGTAACCATTGTTGGGTAGTTTAGATGTTAACAAGATGAGTTTAAGATCGCTCTAGCTGTGATGGTAACCATTTAACTTTCTGTAATGTGCGTTAGTGATGCTTCCTATTATCTGAGTGAATTATGGAATGGTACATCTTGTTGGGCAGGGTTTGCAGAGATGCTCTATTAGAGGCTGAAGTTAGGGTGGTTATACGTAAGCAGCATTTCACCATAGGATATTGATCCTCAATGCTTTACTGGCTTCAGATCTTAATAGGTTGAAGAATGTTATCACATTTTAAAGTGTTTTGCTTCCTCTTTTATCAATGTGAGTTGGATGCTTGTGGCTGTGTGTCTCTGCATAAGTGTATTTGTGTGGTTTGGTCAGAAGCAAATTTCTGCCAGGTTTTGCTCCTGCTTTTCTCTTGGGCATGGGTAATCTTTGCAAGATAAATCATGAGGTTAGACATTACATCCTGGGGACAGATATTATTATCTAGTATCATATCTAGTTTAAATGGCTAGTCTTGAAATGGCCTTGGGATCAATAGCCTAGTAAATACCTATGAACATATGAACCTAAGCCTGTATGTCTTTTGTAACCCTAGAGTGGTTAAAATATGCTCATTGGTAGAGAAAAGACTTATAATTTCCATGCTTTTCTGTTCGCTGTTTGACTCAGAATTGTTTATTTTGGAAAGATGTGGCTGATTTTGGAGTGAAAGAAAACTCATCAATAGATAACTTAGAAATAGTATGATTTTACAGCAATATTAAATTAATGAGCACTGTGAGACATAATACATGATTATTCATGCTATATACATGATTATACATATGCTGTACATTAATCCGTTCTACCTATAACTGTATCCTTTCACACCCCTCCCATCACACACTATCAACTTTCCATACTTCCTTCTAAATCCCAAAAATGCCACTGTTTCATCTTTTATGCTAGCATTTCTCACTATACTCACACTCTTAACAAGCTACCACAAGTCTCTCTCCACTATTATTTGCTTATACTCACCACACAATACTAAAAGCAGAATACCACAACATATTTCTCTATCTCCACCTTCCTATTTGACATTAATTACATTAGCACCCTGAAATACAAACAAGCAGCACATGTGCCACCATTATCCAAAATCATCATAAACTCCGACCCAAACATAAGTGGCTCTTCAATGGCCACATTGCTAACTGGACAATAACACTGGGAGGGGATATATATCCCAATCTTGGACCCACGCATTTAACCCCAAATCCCATCAAACTAATCCCCACATGTCTCAAAATGGCAACAGACTACCTCTCCAACCACCAAGGACTTAAAAAAACACTACACTGTAATCTAAGAAATCTATACAACAAAATCACAGAAGCCTGTAAGCTCACTTCTCCCCTGATCTCTTCATAGCAACAGAAAGCTGATCAAAGCCAGTTACCAAACATACAGAAATAATCCCACCAGGTAATAATGCACTTAGACTAGATAGAACCAACAAAAAAGCAAGTGGAGTTGCTGGTTTCTACAGAAATGTTTTAGATCTCTCCACTTTCAATGATACTATACCCACTTTCAACAATGCTAAACTTCTCATCTCACCCCTCAAACTGAATACTTACAAATCTCTATGCATCATAGGCCTAAACACAGTACCTGGCAATAACGTTCTCATCCTGCAAGACATCCTCTCATGGATCTCTAACAACATAAGACGGGAAGCCATATTGTTAGGATATGCTAACAAAGACTGGCAGATGATACCTCTAGAAAACCCAACAAATTCAGTTCAGTTATAAGGCTTTTCTCAATTGATTCAGCTTTCAACTAGAATTAACATGGCCACATCTAAAGAATCCATCCAGGCAGGATTCTAACATCCATCCTAAACAACGTTGCCTAAAGTGGCATTGCACATGACAGCCTAAATGACCACCACCTAAGCTATATAAACATCAAAGATTGAAACAATACTATCTTCATGAAATTTAATTGTACTTTGACTTAGTAATGGGGTACATTCCTGTCATGGTATTAGAAACCCAAAAGATCTGGAGAAATTAAAAAATCAGACACCCCAAACAGCCCCACATGGTTCATCACTATAACAGTCAGAAAGCTCAGTAACTTCTAGCCTGCTCCAGGTCAACTGGGTTTAACTTAAATCTCTTACCCTTGATGAAGTGGTTGACATGTCTAATTCAATATTTCTAAATATCTTAGCAGCGCAAGCACCATTAAGAACCAAAAATGTTAAAAAACAAATTGGTCCCATGGTTAACTGAAACAAAAAATAAAGCACAGCGTGCAACTTAGATATAAAGCCTGGAAGTCATGGCTGCACACCAAGTCTGACATGCCTGCAATGATATATGCAGTTAAGGAACGATAGCAAACAACACATCAAATGAGACAAAAAAGTTTATTATAGCAACACTCAAAATTCATTGTCAAACAATTTAAAAGACTTCCAGAAACCTATAAATATGTTGCTGAGTCCTGGAGAATCAGTAGAACAAATAAATCCACCAACCAAAAAACGGATTAAAACAGCTTTTAATTACTTGTGCTTTTCGTTTGCGTACAATACCAAACTTCATCAAAGGTCTGATGAAGTTTGGTATGGTACGCAAACGAAAAGCGCCTTACAAGTACAAGTAATTAAAGGCTGTTTTTATCCGTTTTGTGGTCGGTGGATTTATTTGTTTTATTGGTTTGTATAGTTTTTTGTCATTCCTGGAGAATCAGCCCAACCCAGCCCATGCCTAGCCAATAGCTTCCAAAGCATTGCTTCATAGTTCAACATTTTATAAATACAGTAATATCCCTCCTACAAAACTAAGATACCACAAACTCAGCCATCTCACCACAATCGTTGAAGCTACAATAGACCTTCATACTCACTCCAGTGCCAACATCTGCAATTAAAAAATACCAATGATTCCTTAAGACAACAACCACTGCCTGTGACCCAATTCCAAATGAATACCCCAGACTTGCTGCAGATAGCCTTGTATGTCCTGTCTTGATTCTAATAAACTGCTCTGTCCAATAAAAATATTTCTCACCTTATGGAAAAAATCATATATAATACCGCTTCATAATGTGGGCTCATCAACCAACTTCACAAACTATACACCAATTACCATTTTCTCACCCATATCCAAAAATCTTGGAAAGATGTATGTGTACTCAACTTACTACATATATTACTTCTCATAATTTCCTATCTCCTTCTCAGCATGGATTCAGAACCAATCACAGTACAACCACTGCCCTACTGTGGTTCACTGTTATAATAAAACATTCCATCCAAGGCATTTGACACAGACAATCATCAAATTCTCCTAACTAATAGGTCCCAAGCAGTGAAATGGCAAGATGATTTCTCCTCTTTCCTTCCTATGTTCATTGGGGTTCCACAAGTCTCCACCCTAGGATCGCTACTATTTAATGTATTTATCAATAACCAAAATACAGCAGCCAAAGAGGCTGCCATAGTACAACACACCAATGATTCCACTCTAAAATGGGCTGCTAGGATACTACCCATGGGCTCCAAACACTCACCCTGAAACCTTTCTCCACCTTAGAAGCTTGGCCTGATGACTCACAACTCTTTCTGATCTAAATAAATACTACTAGTGATCAGCCCTAACTCTCTCCTCCCAAAAAACTACCTTTAATATACCACCATGGAACAAGACCAATAACAAACCAGCACACCAAAAGCTAGGCTACCTCTACAGAGTAAAACATTACCTTACTAACTCTACTAAACATAACACAGCCACTTGTGTTCTACTCCCCACCCTATTATATGCCTTTCCTATCCTAATCTCATCTCCTCTCTAACAGTCGCACTATAGCAATGCTACAGTAAAGCAGACAAATTCACAACCAACTAACCAACAGTATAAATTACATTACTGCCTCTGTCTAAAACAACTAAACTGGCTTGAACACAATGATGCTCTACTGTACTCACAATCGATACACAGTAGATAAGGGTGGTGTGACTTTGGGTCCGTTTATAGTCAGACATGATCATCGGTACACAGTGGATAAGGGTGGTGTGACTTTGGGTCCGTTTATAGTCAGACATGATCATCGGTACACAGTGGATAAGGGTGGTGTGACTTTGGGTCCGTTTATAGTCAGACATGATCATCGGTACACAGTGGATAAGGGTGGTGTGACTTTCGGTCCGTTTATGTTCATACATGATTATTGGTACACAGTGGATAAGGGTGGTAGGCAGTATATCTGCTTATCAAACGCTAAGAAATCTCATCCTTGTGTTCACAAAGAACAAAGATGAACAAAGAACACAAGGGGGGCAGACCATGTATAAGGTCCTACCTAGCATTACTGGTGTATCAGAGGTAATAGACCAGGGCTTCCCAAGCCACATCAATAGCCCATGAATTTGCTGTCTCTCCCCAATTATCACAAAACACTGTTTAAATCTGTCATAGTGCATCTTCTTTACTTTTATAATGATCACCAGGAGCTATACCCTCCACACAAACACACACACACACACACACACACACACACACACACACACACACACACACACACACACACACACACACACACACACACACGCACACACAAACACAAGCACATTTTCATTTCCAATGTTGTTGTAAAAACATTGACAGCCATTTGCTAAACAAAACAACATACTCACATTGAAAATAGACTTATTATGGAAAATGGTAAACTTTTGTTCCCTTGAAACTAGCATGTATTGAAAATGCATCTAGGAACTCATTAAATGATAAGAGTTGTGGTGGGATTCATAGCCACATTATTTATTTATTTATTTACATTTGTTGACCAGGAGAGTCCGACTGGACACAGGACCGTTTTCAGCGGAGGCCCGGGGAGAAAAGCTCCACATTAAGTATTACTTGCATTATACAGTTAAAAAACATAGCATTTAAATATAGACATTGGTCCAGCTGAGGACGTAAGACAAGAATAAAACATAGATGTAAAATATAGTACAATTTTAAAATATGGTGACATATACTACACATGGTTACAAATGTAGTTGAGATTCATCAGTGAACAATTGATACAATCTGTTTTTGAGGAATATAACAGTAATTAGTAGTTGTTGCTACAAGCAGTTAGTATTATGTGGTAGGTAGCTGGGAACATGAGCAACCAAGCCTGCTAAGAGTAGGTTGTTGATAGGGGGCCGAGAGAGGTAGTGGGTGGGTGGAGTGGATGGTATTAGAGGGGGGTTGCAAGGGCATAATCTGGCAAGTTTTTAAGTGTGATTTTAGTAAGGATTTGAAGTGGGTGCAAGAAGTTACAGAGGTAATTGAGGATGGGAGGGAGTTCCAGAGTTTGGCTATAGTGCAGGAGAATAATGCTTAACCAGCAGAGTTATTGGCTCTTGTGACCTGTAAGAGGTTTTTATGGATGGATCTTAGTGGTCTCGTGGTTATGTAGGGTTGGAGTAGATTCTGGAAGGATGGGACTTTTAGTGGTTGTTTTTTTTAGTTTGTGGGCGAGTGCGAGTTGGTACCATTGAAGGAGGTGGGGGAGCTGTAGCCAGCCCAGTTCTGCTAGGGAGAGACAGTGGTGAGTACGGTAGGAAGCCTCTGTGGTGAATTTGGTGATTTTATTGTAGCAGTTTCGAGATTATTTAGGTCGCTTTGTCTAAGGTTAGTAAATATCGGAGAGGCATAGAGTAGGGTAGAGATAAGATGAGAATTTGCTACCAAAATTTTAGCTGCTTTGGTAAGTAGTTGCTGTTTTCTATATAATGCTCCTAGTTTTTTGTGCACTTTTTTAATGGTCATGGAAATATGAATGTCAAAGTTCAGTTTATTGTCTATTTCTACTCCTAGTAATTTGGTGTGTTCTGTAGGATTGATGGTGGTGTCTTTTGCTGTGATGTTAAAGTGAGAGCTGTCTAGGGTAAGTTTGGTGGGTTGGAAGATTAGTAATTTTGTTTTGTTTGGGTTGAGCATTAGTTGGGCATCGGATAACCAAGTTTCAATAGAAGAAAATGCTTCCTGTGTGACTTTTTGCAGTTCGGGTAGGGAGTGGGCTGTGCAGATGATGGTTGAGTCATCTGCGTATTGTATGAGTGTGCCATGTGTTGTGGCTGAGGCTAGATTATTGGTGAAAATAGAGAAGAGTGGGGGTCCCAGGATGGACCCTTGGGGAACCCCTATGGAGACTGGTAGTTGGGAGGATAGGTCATCCTGCCAAACAACTGCTTGTTGGTGGTCAGATAGATGTAAGGAGATGTCCGTTGCTTATTTTAAAACTGTCTCGCTATGTTAAACCCATTTAACATAGCAAAACAGTAAAAAAAGCAACGGAGATCTTGCTTTCTCCGTTGCTTTTTTTTTTAAAACCTGTCTCGCTATGTTAAATGGGTTTAGCATAGCGAGACAGCTTTAAAATAAGCAACGGAGATCTCCGTTGCTTATTTTAAAGCTGTCTCGCTATGTTAAACCCATTTAACATAGCGAGACAGTGTTTTAAAAGTAGAGTTATACTAATGGAAAAAAGTCCGGGCGACCGGACCTTTTTCCATTAGTATAACTCGATTTACAATGTGCACGCTGGCCAATCAGCGTGCACGTTTTGGGGGGGTCATGGTATAATTGTACATATTAGCTGAGTAGGAGGGATAGTAGTAAGAAGCAGTAGTAGGAGGAAGTATAGGTGTGGTGATGTTATAGGTTGTTTGAAGTATGGAAGGGGTTACTGTTTGTAATAAAGGTAGGACCACTGGGGGAGGGTGGATTTTGGGGGCAGGGAGGGGAGCGTAGCGGGCAATAGGTGAAGGAAGACTATCAGTAGGTTTATAGGTTATAATGAAAAGGACTGGCCCTGATTAGGTTGCAATTGTTCTTGTGGGGAGGGGGAGGATCAGAATAGACCAGAAAAGTGGTGGATAGCCAATAGTATGATGAAAAGGGCTGGCCCTGATTTCACAGATATGCAAGTCTACAGAAACAATAAGAAAAGGCAGTAGGTACTCTGACTTGCTTGTTTTGCATACCTGTTTTACTGAAATAAAGTAAGCCACTTCTACCAAGGATTTATGTGGAAATTAGGAAGACGAGAATTTATAAGAGAAAAGGTTTAGTAGAAGTAGAAAAACAGCAGAGCATACAAATAGTACAGCATGTAAAGACAGACTGCAGTTAGAAGTACAGAATGGGGGGGGGGGACAGGTAATGTTCTGAAACAATAAGGAAAATCAGTAGGTACTTTGGACGTACTTGTTTTGCATACCTTTCTTTTGAAATAAAATAAACACTTGTAACCAGGAGTATGTGGAATTTAGAAAGACCACAACTTTTAGGAAAAAGGGTTTAGTAATACTAAAAAAACAGCAGGGCTTTCAAATAGTTGAAACAGCTTGCAAAGAGAGATGCTGTTACGAAGTACAGTATGGGGAGGAGGCAAGCTGGAGTGCTTTACTTAAAAATAGAAATTAAACAAGGGATAGCAATTAATTTTGTCTGGGGGATAAAAAATACCTTTTGTATATTTTGAAAATAAAACTCATCAGAAGGTTGCCCGGGTCTGTTAAAGAGCACTGCAGGCCAATAGATTGAACTTGGCTTGGTGGGGATCCAGGGAACGTAGAATTAAAAGGAGAAGCTTAGGTATGAGCACTCCATCCAAAGAGACAAGCAGCTACACCAAGGGGATTTTGTAGTGAAGCACTAATCAGTGGCTGTGTGATGATGCAGGAATTTAAAAATATACATTTACAATGCATTTGTGAACAGCCTGGGACAACCCACTGGATACAACTGCCTCTTTTCAGGAGCAGCCAAGGAGCACTGCCTGTTGCCTAGGTCACCTTGTGCTGGATCTGGCCCTGACTGTACTCCATTCAGAAAGTACATATACAAATAACACCCATTTCTGGAGATCCATTTATTAAGCCACCATCATTAAAATACTGTCTTGTTCATTTGTGGTAAGATATGGGACAGCAGACTCATACAATACAATTTTACTGTGCTTCTCAGTGCAGCACTGAATGTGTAAGTGTGCAGTGTATTCCCTAGAGTACAAGCAAAATGTGAAACCTCAAACAACCTAACCACTCTTGTCTTGTTCCCAAATGTTGATGGTGACAGCTCCCATCACTGAGAGAACACATAACATAGGATCTACATAGGATCCCAATATCCCAATTTTTCTTTTTTAGTGACAATTTGAACATTACTTGCCATGGTTTGCATATCACGATTGATTGTATTTCCTTCTGAATTTCAGCCCTGCAGTTAACATGCAGACTGCATACTGGCATGCCAGACTACTAGTTCATAGATGATGTATTTAAGTCACATTCCTGAACAAATGTATGTACATTTAATTTGGAATTTGAACATTCCCTTTTTATTCCCAAACTTGAAGTCTAATCTCAATTCAGATTTAGATGTCTATATCTTACAGCAGCATTAGCTATAAAGAAGATGACAAGCTTCATCTCTTGAAGGATCAGCTTCACAAACAAGTAGAACACGTTGGAGGGTACCCACTATGATTTCTCAAAATGACTGACCACCACAGTCTGGTAAATATTGCTTGCAAATGACAGCTCAGATGCATGTAGCCTTAAAATCCACATGCTTTAGTTTCTACAGTCGCAGACAAAGACATCACAATGTAAAATTCTACAAAAGACCAAATAATTTTCCCCACTCTGATGGGCCTCCTGCATATCCACAAAACAAACAGCACCAGAATTATCTGTTTTAAAGACTTAACCTTGCCTGTGACATAAATAGGACCTGTTGGAGAGACAGGTATATATCCCAGAGACTATACCATCTCTGGAACAGGCTTCCCCCAAATATGTGAAGCAGAGTTCCTCCCTAACCCAAATTAAAGTGTAACTTGGACAACTAGATGGGGAACAGGAAATTCATCCCTGGCTTGGCACCTATGTCTCTAATGAACACAGGCAACCTGTAAATGGTTTATCTTCCAGGCTCTTGCTTGCAAAATACACTTATGAAGGGTACCAGAACTTGTCAAGATTTGGGATGCAGAGCTAGGCTTTAAAAGATCCTTGTGGTTGTTAGCCTAGTAAACAACTGTGAACCTATAGAGAGCACCTAAAGGAAGGTCATCAACTCTAATATTGTTAGAAAACCTTAGGATGCAAGGCTTTGCCAATGAATTCCTGCTCTCTATATGATAAAAGAGACAGGAGGCACATGCTCATGTCTTTCAAATATATATACATATTAATTTTGGATGTGATACTTTCATACTGCTGTTAGTGAAACACAAGGTAGCATAAACTCATGCAAAACAGTGTCTTCAATAAGTCTGCAAGCAAGGAGGTTCAGAAGCTGACAGCATCATTTCTTTAGCAGAATAATGGCCACTGGAAAGTCCTAGTTGAAGCAGCAGTCCTGTAGCACATTGTTCCTTTAAACAATAAATAGATTATGTAAAAAGGTACAGGTATCTCAGGTTAACCCTTGACTGATGGTCATAGGATCATATGATCCTAGGAAGTTACAAGGCTAATGGCCCTAGGGATCTTACAAGCCTAGCCAAGTTCTTACCCTTATTTCAATGATCAGTACCTACTGACCCTGTCAAAAGGGACAGAGGTGGAAACTTCTGGGTGAATTTTTGGTCACTCATCCAATCATCTAGATTGTGTTTGAAGAAGGCCAGTGAGGTGCTCTGTAAGACATGATGTGGAAGTCTGTTCCAGAGGTGTGGTAACCTCTGGGAGATAAATCTGTCCCTCCTGCAGGTTTTATTAATGTCACATGCCAGGTTAAGGTCTTTAGAGAGAGTGACCCATGTACAATTTGACTTTCGAATATGAAGCATTCCCAATAAAGTAGGGTAGGCAGAGATCACCTTTGAGTAGTTTGTATGAAACAGAATAAAGTGACAGTGATTTCAGATGATCTCCATAGGTCAGACAGTGAGGACCTTGAATTTTCCTTGTGAGTAGCCTTTGTGGTTTCTCAAATTGCTGTAGGTGCTTAGAAAGGTACATACCAAATGGGGCGTTGTACTCAATTATTGGTCTGATAAGGGAAGAGTACAGGGAGGTAATAACTTCCTTTTTTCTGGAGGCAATACCCTTGCTTATGAAATGAGAAATTTAGAATTCTCTTCTTATCACTTTGGAGAGATGGTGGTCAAAAGTAAGTTTGCTGTAACCTGTGTGCCCAGATCTCTCACCACTGAGTGCATACTTAAGGTGTTGTTATTGATGTGGAAGTTAGCAGGAACATTGCTTTTACCAAAAGGAATGATAATACATTTTTTGCATTGAGTTTAAGGCTATGACTTTGGCACCAATCATTTGTTTGTGTAAGACCCTCTTGTAGGATGTTGACATCCTTTGGAGATTCTATGACCACTCTGAGTTTGCAGTCATCAGCAAACATTTGTCAGCCACAGGGCTTTAGTTTTTGCTTGTACTTCAGAGAAATAGATTCCAAATAGTAGAGGTCCCAGGAATGATCCCTGTGGAACATCACTGGTGACAAGTTTGTTGTTGGGGGGATTCCCCTATTTTGACTATATGAGTTCTATCAGCGACCCAGTTAGTGAATCATCTAACAATATAAGGGTTGATGCCTAGTTGGGAGAGTTTGTCAATGATGCCTGAGTGGCGGATAGTGTCAAATGCCTTAGCTAAGTCCAGGTAAGCTATATGCATAGATTTTCCCTTGTCCAGGGCCTTGGTGACTGTCTCCAAGAAGTGCATCAGGTGTTTATTTATTTATTTTTATTTATTTATTTAACATTTGTTAACCAGGAAAGTCTGACTTGGAATAAAGCCAATTTTCAGCAGAGGCCTGGGGAGAAACACTCCAGATGTATTTTTTTTGTAACGTGGGAGGAAACCCACATGAACGCAGGGAGGACATGCAGACTCCACACAGAAGGCACTCCAGCCAAGAATCGAACCAGAGAACCTCTTGCTGTGAGGCGACAATGCTACCGCTGCACCACTAACAGGCATTATCTCCCACTGACAAATCCAAACCAAGTAGGATCAAGTATTTGGAGATTACTTATATCTTACCACTGACATTGTCAATTCCCTTCCCTCAAGAGTTAGTAAGTTTGCTGATATAGTCTGTTCATAGAGTATATGCACCACATAAAGCCTACAATGGCAACAGACTTCTTGCACTACATTCTCAAATCCTTATATGAATAGCAGTGGTGGCTGGTCACTTCAAAGCAGGGAAGAAACTGCAGAAAACAAATAAAGAGATGGGCTAATTGGAATGGTCTGAGGCTCTATTATGGCAGGTCAATGACCATTAGCCGTGATCAAACAACAGATGGGAACATTCATTTTCATCCACATTCTGCCTGAGTATCCACACTTAATAACCACTTCATTGACTATATTCACCTCAGATTTCATACTGCAATTAACAAGGCCAGTCTTAAGTGAAAAGGAGCTCTAGCCACAGTGGCTCCCCCTGTACCTTCCCAGCTCCTGTCCCCATTTGCCCCCCAAGCTGGCCCCACACCATTCAGAGTACTTCTTTCATGTTTTTTTCATACTTAATCTAACCTTTCTCCTTCACCTATTTAAGACATCGTAACTGCCAATACTGCATTGTAATAAGTGTAGACAAAGTAACTGAATAAAGTCAGGGGCTTCAGAACAGCTCTCTGTCAGCAGTCCTACACCTCTATGTGTTCTGTATTGCATAGGAAAAAATATACATATATTTTTTTATAACTTTTGATCCATTAATATCCTGAACATAAATCATGAGTAATGAAAGAAATTCAGTCGTATTTTTTTCTTACAAGAAAAACTAAATTTGTGCCTAAAACTTAATGTTCAAAGGTAACAAAACAGCAGTTTCAAATAAAATGGGATGCCAAATGCTTGCAAGGAACTGCAAATACTATCTGGGAATAGTGCCTGCCTCCCTACCTCTCAAAAAAGCTAGTAGCTTTCTATGCGGTCTTTTGGAGTTAGACTGGGAAGAAAGTAAAAGCATAATTGGCCACAAGCACACAGTCTATAGCCGAAGCTCCTTGGAAGGAAACCAGAGCATTTGGGTGGAACATGCAGACTCCACAGAAAAAGAAATCAGCCAAAAAATCAAACCAGATAACCAGATAACTAAGGTATATTAGACAGCAACACTACTCACTGCACCACTGTGATAATGATCAGTTGTTATCAGGCAAAGCCTGCCAAGGCTGCCACAGTTACTTACTGTGTACATTGCTGATGCTTCTGCAGAAAAGTGAAAAAAAGACATAATGGCTAACTTGTTATTTTTTGATACACAGCAATACCCCCACAAGCACAGAGTAATTTTCATCAATGATATTCCATACCCATCAATTACAGCCACTTGTCACTTGGTCAGCCTCAGTAAGAAGCCAAGATCCCTCATAAAATTCTCCAAAGCTAGTTAAGAAAACAAAATCGCCACTGATTCAAAAGACAACCACAAAGCATTATATAACTATGTCAAGAATCTCAGTGGCAACACTCAGATCTGCTCTGAGTTATAGCACAATGGCACTAAATATGCAGAACCAACTGATATTGCCAACATCCTGGCAGATAGGTTCAGTGCTAACTTTACCCCCCTCTCACCCCCTAAAGGGCCCATCTCTATACAGGAAGAATACAAAGTTCCTGTAATCACAGCTGCACAGGTAAAAACCACATTCTCCAAAGCCAAGAACACAGCATCTATGGGACCTGATAACATCCCAGGCTGCGTTCTACATGAACTACAGAATGAACTGGCACCCCACCTAAGCACCATGTTCAATCATAGTCTCACCTCAGGCTTTGTGCCCACTGAATGGTGCACAGCAATGGTTATCTCACTCCACAAAGGGAGAGCCAACACAGTCCCCGGGAACTACCACCCCATTAGCCTAACAAGCCTGGTCTGCAAGGCCATGGAACGTATCATCATGGAACTTATAAGCAAAGACACTGGTAATCTCCAAACTCTGGACCCCACCCAGTTTGGGTTTGTAAAAGGCAGATCATGTCTCCTAAACCTGTTGATTTCTTTGAAGCAGTCACCAAAGCTGGAGAAGAGTGTAAGGTGGTTCACACTGCCTATCTAGAACTCGCCAATGCTTTTGACACCATCCGCCACTCTGGAATTATAGATAAACTCACAAAACTAGGTATAAATCTCTATGTCACAAGATGGGTTGCCAACTGGCTCACTAACAGAAACAACACTGTGAAAGTAGCAGACTTCAAATCCGACTTCAGACCAGAGACAAGTGGAGTACCACAGGGTTCAGTCCTGGGTCCTCTCCTGTTTGGTATCTACTTTTCTGAAGTACAAGCTAACACAGAAGGTCTTTGGCTAACAAAGTTCACAGATGACTACAAACTAGGAGCCATTATTGAAACACCTAACAATGTGGACATCCTACAAAAGGGCCTCACTGAGACAGATAACTGGTGTCAAAGCCATGGTCTCAAGGTCAATGCCAAAAAGTGCATTGTCATCCCCTTTGGAAAACTCTGTACCCATGAGCTACCACATAGTTGGTAGTCTACTTAGCATCAAAAGTGTGATAAGAGACCTTGGGACACAGGTGGATAGCAGTCTCTCCTTTGATAATCACATTGCGACAGTAGTCAGGAAATCTTTCTACGTGGCACACCTCTTCACAAAATGTTTCTCATCCAGGAAAAAAGAGGTCATTGTTCCCCTCTACTCGTCACTCATTAGACCCATTATAGAGTACAACACCCCTTTTGGTATGTACCTTACAAGACATCTACAACAATTAGAAAGGCCGCAGAACTACCTCACAAAGAGGATTACCGGCCTCAAACAGATGTCCTATGCAGACTGTCTCAAAAAACTCCAGCTTTACTCTGTCACATATCGCCTATTCAGAGGTGATCTCTGCCTAACATACAAAGCTATGTCAAACCCAGAGCTGATGGATATGCTCCACTTAAAGAAATCCCAATCCCTCCGAGCTACATGCTCTAGGGACCTAAACGTTGTCCCCACAATACACTTAACATGCTGGACAGATAGATTCCTGTCCCAGAGACTCCCATAATCTGGAAAAAATTACCTTTCTATATCAAACACAAGCTCCTCATTAGCACTCTTCAAGAAAAATCTTGATGATTGGATGGGAAATAGGAAATTCACCCCAGGGATCACCTCTGTGGCTCTGCTCGACAGGGACACAGGAACATTTCTTGGGTGGCGAAAGCCAGGGTACCTTTTTGGTTAGGCTTATATAAGCCCTAGGGCCAATAACCTAGTACCTACCTATGAACCTATGAACTTGTATTAATGTAACAGTACACTTTAGAACTTTGAGATTAAATTAATGAAAAAATACATACATACAAAAATAATTGCCACACAAGAATACATCTTATCAGCAATCTGCTGTCAGAATACAGTAGGCAACCAACTGCAAGACTCCATCTACACATACATCTAAACATCTTAGCTCAAGAATCAAGTAGAAAGATGAAAAAAAATGTGAGACAAAGGACCAAAGTCCACATTAGTGACCTGAGAAGCTACATTCGTGTGTGTGTATTATATATCTAGAAAGCTACCAGAATATCAGGCTTTGCACTGAAATCTTAAACTGAAATATCTTTCATTGTTTAGCAGCTTAATTTCTGATTGATCAGTTAGGAAATCACACAAACATTCTGAGGAACATATCAAAATGTAAGGTAAAATCAAGAGACATTCTGCAAAATTAGGGACATTTAGAGCATCTGTGTCCTCCACACCTGCATACATATGTTTTACACACACACACACACACACACACACACACACACACACACACACACACACACACACACACACACACACACACACACACACACACACACGCACACACGCACGCACACACACGCACACACACACATGCACACACACGCACACACACACACATATGCTGTCAGTTACAGCCACTCGTAACTCTGTAACTGTACACATTAGAAGTCTGGCTGTTATCAAATGAATGAACAAATACTTAAATTGTCACACAGGATTGTAGCTTCTGAGTTCACTCCTGCCAGAATACTGTATATAACCCATGACAAGCCCTGGCATACTTCTTAGTTCAAGAATTGAGGAATAAAACATAACAGGACACAAATGACCAAAATCAGGGACAAATAATGCTGCTATTATATAGAAAGATGCTAGAAAGCTTTACATCAGCATGTTTTTTTTTAATAAAACTAAGCCTGAAACTCATATGTCTGTCATTATTTAGTGATTGAATTGAAATCCTGAATCATCTGAAAAAAAAAAAAAAAAAAAAAATATATATATATATATATATATATATATATATACATTTATATACACACATAAACTTTATAAGGAACATACCAAAATGCAAGGTGAAATAAAAGACATTCTGCAAAATCTAGAAGATCTCAGGGCATCTATACTACACACATGCAACCATATACACCCTTTCAATCACTCTCTTTCACACACACACACACACACACACACCGCTTGCACACACACACAAACACACACACACTAGAAAGAAAAAAGTCTTACCTTCTGGATAAATGACATGCAGTGATACTAAAAACAACTATACAGATATTTATAATAAATAAATAAGTAAATGAATAGCTAAATAAACCTTGTTCCCTTGCTCCTATCTTTGAATCTGTCCAGTACTTCTGTCAGATTCAATTAAGCTGCTTCAGACACCTGACACAGCCTAAACCAATAGAAACAGACCTGAGGCAATCTGAACGAACAGAAACAACTCTTCATTTCTGCATTCAGCAGCACAGGAACCCCCTTTTTTAAGGACATTTTCTGCTGCTTGCATTGCTGGCTTACTTTTCATGTGTATTGCAATTAATATTGGGCTGTTTTTAAAAACATCCCATTGAGAGAAGTAAGCTATTTCTTTTTTCTCTTTTTTTTTTTCCTCTACTGAAACTTGGAACCAATCGGAATTCTGAAGATGTGCAGTAGCACGTGGAGAGTTGTATGCTTGAGTTAAAGAAAGAAAATGAAATCATTAAATAAATGTATATCTTTTTAAAAGTAAATAACAAAAAAAATATATATTTGTCCCCCCCCCCGGGGGGGGGGGCTGCAGCCCAGCAGCCAGTACCACAAGTTGCCCCTGATCATCTGAACCATTTCCCAATATAACAAGCTGATGTAGATTAATTACCCATCTGTAACTAATACAATCCACATGCATATTCAAGGAAAATATCATTAGAACAATAAAATTTACTGTCCTACTAAAAACAAGTGTAAAACTAATGTTAATATCTAGACTTTTATTTTGGAGAGACTTGAGGAATACTGAGAAGTGAGGCTATGTATGTTTTGTGTGTGTGTGTGTGTGTGTGTGTGTGTGTGTGTGTGTGTGTGTGTGTGTGTGTGTGTGTGTGTGTGTGTAAACTGTGTATGCTACTATGCATGGACACTCTAGGAAAACTATGATCATTCCTGTGATTGTACATTGACAACATAAATATGTTTTAACATTACTGTTTATTTCCTAGACCAGGATGACAATGGCTGTTATTAGGAGAATGTAAAAATTCTTCATTGCTGCTGTGAAAATGGATAAAAGAATATGTATTGTGCCATATAATAACAGCATTTCAGCTTCACTGTTAATGCTTTCAAGTAGGACTCCCTAGCTCAACTCATCAAAGGCAGGCAGTATATAAGCAGGAATGCTGCTTTCTTTGTCATGAAGTAGGGAGGAGACTACTTGATTGATTTTCATATGCTTTGAGCAACCTGTCTCTATTTTGTTTTGCTAGTAAGTCTACCTGTGAATGTCCATTCAGAAAAGGTGCTCGTGCAAACCCTCTGCTTTGCTGCCTTTGTGTCTGTAATGGAAAAAATGTAATTTCTCTTATAATTTACTTACTAGTCAGGCATGACTTCTGAGAGTGAGTCTTGTCAAGTCACAGGCATTGCCACAGGGAAAGAAACTGATTACAGCTATAGCTCATATAAATACAAATTTAATATCACAAGCATCCTGCAAGAAGGCCAGGCTTCATTTCCCCCCAACAGAGTTGCTAAGGAAATTATGTATGCTGCATAATTTCTGGTAACCTTGTGGAGTTCAACTGGAAGGCTACTAAACAGCATTTGAATCAGCTGTCTCAGATTTTGTTTTATGTGTATGTGCATTCATGCACGCATGTATGCATGTGTGTGTGTGAGCTTCTATGTGTGCATGCTCGTGTTTATGTGTGTATAAAATAAATGCATAGACGGATATAAAAGTAAATATAGCATAAACACAAAAGTCACCTTTGCAGTACAGAGGCTTCATGTCTGAAAAACAATTTAAAACAAGTAGTTTTTCTTCAAAATGTATTAGTAGCCTGGTAAGATACTGTTAATGAGATCTGTCAGACTGCTGGCATTTCTGCAGTGACCATATGTCATAATTATGGATTACTTAAATGCAGAGTGACTGAATTTGTTAAACACAATAACACTGCTCTCAGTTACACGGGTGCTGGTTAGGAATTTGCATAATTAAACAGAACAGTTTTAAATGAAGCAAAGAGGCAGAGTGGAACAAGTAATACAACAGAATGACTAACATGCAGAAGAAAGAAAAAAAAAAAAAAGAAGCAATGGGGAACAGGCGTAAAAGGTAATATAAGACATTTAATGCTGTTAAAATATATGCTGTTACATGTCTAATGTGGCATACGACCCCAAAAGGAAATTATAAAATTATATCAAAGAAGAAGAACCAAATGATAAGAAAAGAAAAGGCGCATGGCTGCTATCTTAAACTTTGCAAACCACATAGAGAAACATTTTTGTTCCTTCTGTCAGTCTTTTGAGTTATAAAGGCATTAAAAGTACTGAAAGCAAGGAAGCTGCATATTATGACCACCACCATTTCATCACTTTCCCAACCAGAACATGCATGCATTCTACATATTTTCCTTTGATGCAGGCTGCCTTCCCTTCTCCAGTCTTGTGACAGAAGCAGACTTCCTTGTTATAGACTGTTTATTCTCCCCGAACAAAGTGCAGTGTTATCTGCCTTTGCAACTCCCTCAGTAATACGCCACAACAATGATAAGATAATGACACATTCGCTCCTAAATCTGTCTAGAACGGGTTTTCCTATATACTGAATCAGACTTGT
The DNA here is from genome assembly GCF_019279795.1 of Protopterus annectens. NCBI lineage: Eukaryota > Metazoa > Chordata > Ceratodontiformes > Protopteridae > Protopterus > Protopterus annectens. The sequence goes on from NC_056733.1 coordinate 1,453,449,762, forward strand.
GAACATAAAGAAAAGTATTGTTTTAGTGAAATAAGGAAACCCACTTATACTCATCCACTGAGCCCTCACCCAAATATTTCAAAGCACATCACTAAATTTGCTCATGATTACAGTTTGTAAATTCATAACCTGCATCTTTCTAAACCATTACACAACTCCTTACCATACTGTCGCTGAATATGAACTTAAGTAAATGACATAGCACATTTCAGTAGGGTCTTCTGTGTCAGTCATTCTGTGGAAATTTCACAGGATGGCCCTACTATGGCCTTCTCTGAATACTAGTGTGAGGTCACAGCTCATAAAACTCCACTCCTCTGGGTCTGCCTCATGTACCATTTCACTGTATGACCTATTTAGTTCCAAAAATTGATTTCACCATACCAAGAAAAATTATCCTAATATGCACAAGCCTACAGTGACAGTGAACAGTTTAGTATACAGGGCCATATGATAACAGTTATCAAATGTGTCTTGGCATTTGTCAGTTGAAGAAGTTGTGCGCCTGCATTTCATTTGACATGTAGCCACGCTTTTTCTCTACATTTTTTCCACTTTGTGATTCAATCCAGTCCCATTGTGCAGTTACATTTGGAAATATTAGCCTTGATCCACAGATGATTAGAGCCATGTACAGAGTGAGACAGTGGTGGTAGCAATCACGCACATAGTGTGGTAAATACAAAAACAAAGACTGCATAAAAGCGCAATACTGTAAAATGTGAGATATGCAGTACAAGTAAATGAATGCATAAGGCCATGAAACTGAGAACAGCCATGCAAATAAGCACCATGGAATAAGCAAATGAAGGAGAAATATATATGACAGTGATTCAGAGATGTATAAAATAGTGATGTTGCACACCCCTGATCATACAGACATAGCAGCAGCAGTAGGTCAATACATGTGTTGAAAGCCATCATCAAACCAATGCAGGTAACACTGCACAGCTTGACCCCCCATCACAATAGCAGCTGCACAGACAGTGACTGACTCATCATCACTTGACAGAGCAGCAGATAATCATTCACTTCAGCATTCACACAAATACACTACAGGACCTAACCAAACAGTACTGCTCATGAGCAGAATCAAGGGGTATACATGGCATGCACATTCTTGTGGACACAAAGGTATATGTAGCACTGACAATTCTAGCTACAGGGACCTTAGGGTGATTTATGAGGATCATGTTCAGAATATTTTAGCCTATGTCTTGAGAATATCTATCCAATTCATTAACATCATGCTGCAACATGTGGAGGTGCAGATCTCCTTCCCATGGACAGCACTGGACAGAACCAATGCCGGGTGCACATTCAAAGAAACTGCATTGTTCTGCAGGGTTTTGTGTGCTACAGATTCCATCTATGTTACTGTTAAAGTGCCATCTGGTCCAGAATATGAGAGATGCATTACACTCCCTGAATTTCCAGGGTATCTACAACTTTCTAGACAGTATCTAGAATGTGTCTCTGCACCACCTAGGCAGTTTAGATAATTTTCACATGTGGCAAATGTAAGAACTTAATACTGACGTCTCTGTAAGGTACACCTCCTAGTGCCATCTGGTTGGTAGGTGCATAAGCATAGCACAGAACAGCTTTTAAATACAGACAACAGGCATCCTGGTGGCATGCCACATATACTGCTGTGTCTTCTGCATTGCAGGTGATGCTGGATATGCCCTTTGGGTATAGATAATGGCCACCATTTGCAATGCTAGACAAGAAGAGAAATGTCATATAGCACGGCCCATGTTGAAACAAGCAACACTATGGAATGAGTCTTTAAAGGGTAGATTCCAGAGATTCTTCTGCTTAGTCACCTCTTTTGGCTCCCTGCACTATATCATGGAAATATGTCATCTACTTCTCTGAAGTACAGGCCAACACTAAGGGACTCTGGCTAACAAAGTTTGCAGATGACTGCAAACTGGGAGCCAGTATTGAATCCACAGATGATGTGGGTATTCTACAAAAGGTCCTTACAGAAACAGATGTTTGGTGCCAGAGCCATGGGCTCAAGCTTAATGCCAAGAAATGTATAGTTATCCCCTTTGGGAAAAACATGTACCCATGGATTACTACATAGCTGGCATTACACTAAACACCAAAAGTGTGATGAGAGACTTAGGGACACAGGTGGACAGTGGTCTCACCTTCGATAACCACATCACCACAACAGTCAGGAAATCCTTCTATGTGGCACACCTCATCACTGAAAAAAGGAGGTCATTGTCCCACTGTGCTCATCCCTCATTAGACCCATTATAGAGTACAATGCCCCATTTGGTATATAGCTCACAAGACATCTGCAATAGCTGGAAAGGCTGCAGAAATACCTCACTAAAAGAATCCCAGGCCTAAAGCAGATGACCTATGCTGACGATCTATAAAAACTCCAGCTATACTCTGTGGCATATTGTCTACTCAGAGTCAATCTCTGCTTAACATACAAGGCCATGTCAACCTCTCAGCTGTTGGACATGCTCCACTTAAAGAAATCCCAATCCCTCAGAGCCACACACTCCAGGGATCTAAACCTTCTCATCACAATGACCAAAACATGCTGGAGGGATAGGTTCCTGACCCAGAGACTCCCCATACTCTGGATTAGACTGCCCATACATGTCAAGAAGTGCGCCTCCTTGGCCCTCTTCAAAAGGAACCTTGATGACTGGATGGGAGATAGGAAATTCACTCTGGGGATCCCGTCAGTCACTCTGCTAAACAGGGGTCCAGGGAAGTAAATATTGTGGGCAGAAATATCCAGGGAATTGTTATGGCTAGGCTTGTATAGGCCCTAGGGCCGACAGCCTAGTACCAACCTATGAACCTATAAAAATTGTAGTAAGAACCATGCTGCATAACATGGACCAATGTAAACAGCTGATGCAAGCCAAAACCAACATGCTATTGCTATGACAGCCAATGAGTGATGCAGCAGCAGTAGCTGGGCAGGGAGGAGATACAGTGGGAGACAGATGAGGAAGAAGAGTAATGCCATAGCTGAGGCACAGGCAAGTGCAATACATTGCAGCACTAGCAAAGCAGTGGCAAATGGTTCAAATTATGGGCCATGACATAGACAACACAGAATAATGTGATGCATGCTGTAACATTCAGACTATGCAAGGAAGTACATTGCCTAGTCACACTGTGCATAAGACATCAAACAAACCTTTGCAGGGTTGGAGGTGGGCAGAACATGGTAATCATCACATACACAGTTGGGTTAGGATAAAATCACAGATGACTGTAATACTGCAGTTCTACACTGTGAGTTGGGGTCATGGGAGGTGAATGAGGGAGCTGTGTACTGGGAGATTGTCTGGTTTAAGGGGTCCACATCCTTTAGTGGCAGGGCTTGGCTGCTACTCAAAAGCTGTTGGCAACATGCACTGTTCTAACTAGCCATGATGGACTGGGTTTATCCCCTGGCAGAAAAAGGGTTGAACTATGGAATCTTGCGATATCACCAAAAGGAAACATCCCATGAATAAAGCCTGAGCAATGTCTCTGACCACAACCAAGGGTGGTATGCATTGTGCACCATGATGGTGTGTTTACAACAGCCTGTTTTCTCTTATGTGGTTAGTGACTTTAACAGCAGTGCTGTCTGATTATGCTAATACTGCAGTGTATGGTGCAGTTGATGCATGTCTTCCCACATGCTGCAGAGAAAACAAGGCAGCTCCAAATTACTGTGAATAGCAGTATTTGCACATGGAAATTAATGTGAATAGCAGTGTTTGCACATGGATCACCAGCCTGAACATCTGTGATGATTTTGAGTGCTGCATGCAAACTATGGACTGTAAGGGAGTCATAACAGTTTTACACTCCCTCAAGTATCTTACCTATGATGAGTATACCTATATCATGTTAAGTGCATATACCAGAGGCTGCATCTTGTAGGGACACTGAAGAAGCCTTTTGGATCTGTCTCCTAAAGGTGGTATGTCATGCACTCTGGCTATGAGCTGGGCAGGGACATACACAACAGCCTTAACACCTATAGATGTGAGTGCTCCCTCCCTCTGGAGTGCTGCAGTTTTGTCATTTGAGATTACCTGTAGGACACATTAGATATCAACCACACTAGCCCTGCTGAAATCATCTCTCTGTTGCTTCATTGTACTGCATTCACTGCCATTAGGTCCTGTTCATGCATGAAAAATTTCACACTAACGTAAGCTCATTGTGACATATGATAAATATTAACGTATAATACATTCTTCTTATACCTTGATGATCAGGGCATTGGACAGAGGTTCCCACAGGAGAGAGGTGCATTTTACAAAACCAAGTCTACTTCATGAATACAAATACGTATTTAGTATTGTCATGACTTCAACAATTGGCTAAGCTTCTGGTGTCACTCTAAGGGGATCCAGTATCTGTCTGCCTGGGATGACATGATCAACAAGCCACAATGCTTTGCCAGAGATGGCCTGCACCTGTCGCCCCTGGGATTCTGGATACTGGCTAAGGCTCTAGCCACCCCTATATTGCCTTTTTTACGCAAGGTTCAAATGACAAATTCACCACCCTAACAGGTACAGGCAAGAAGAATCTGAGGATATTGCTACTCAATGCTAGAAGTCTAAACCTCAAAATGCACTCTCTCGAGGCACTCCTTAAAATGGAGAACATCGACATCTGTGCAGTGACAGAGACCTGGTTCAAGGCTCCAGAGAGTACCCCTGCATTACCAGGCTATAATTCATACCACACCTTTCGGCCACCTAACCTGGACTGAAACACTAAAGGCGGAGGCGTGTTCATATTCATTAAGGATATCCACACCTCCAGGCTAGTTGCTCAGCATAATGCATCCGAGATTATCCAAGTGCAACTAACTCAGGGCAAGACCGCAATCCAAATTGTAGCTTGGTACAGATCCCCCATCATGCCCCAAGATTCCCACTCCTCATTTCTTAATACACTGGAAAATATTAGGGTACAACCTAACACCCTAATAATGGGCAATTTCAACTACCCTACCATTAACTGGGAAAACTACTCATGTACCAACTCTTGTGCGCAACGTTTTCTGGAATTCATAAATTCCAATGCCATGGATCAACCTATCCACACCCCCACCAGGGGCAGCAATATCCTAGACCTGGTTATTACCAACATGGGCAACCAGTGCTCCACACCAGAGGTCAATTCCTCATTGAACCAACGGATATTGCCAACATCCTGGCAGATAGGTTGAGTGCTAACTTTACCCCTCTGTCATCCCCTAAAGGGCCCATCTCTATACCAGAAGAATGCAAAGTTCCTGTAATCACAGCTGCACAGGTAAAAAACACACTATCCAAAGTCAAGAATACAGCATCCATGGGACCTGATGACATCCCGGGCTGTGTTCTACATGAACTACAGAACGAACTGGCACCCCACCTAAGTACCATGTTCAATCACAGCCTCACCTCAGGCTATGTGCCCACTGAATGGTGCACAGCGACAGTTATCCCACTCCACAAAGGGGGAGCCACCACAGACCCTGGAAACTACCGCCCCATTAGCCTAACGAGTCTGGTCTGCAAGGCTATGGAGCGTATCATCATGGAACTTATAAACAATGACATTGGTAATCTCCAAACTCAGAACCCCACCCAGTTCGGGTTTGTAAAAGGCAGATCATGTCTCCTAAACCTGATAGACTTCTTTGAAGCAGTCACCAAAGCTGTAGATGAGGGTAAGGTGGTTCACACAGCCTATCTAGATCTGCTTTTGACACCATCTCCCACTCTGGAATTATAGATAAACTCACTGAACTAGGTATAAATCCCTATGTCACAAGATGGTCACTGACAGAACCCACACTGTGAAAGTAGCACACTCCAAATCCAGCTTCAGACCAGTGACAAGTGGAGTACCACAGGGTTCAGTCCTGGGTCCTCTCCTGTTTGGTATCTACTTCTCTGAAGTACAAGCCAACACAGAAGGTCTTTGGCTAACGAAGTTCACAGATGACTGCAAACTAGGAGCCATAATCAAAACTCCAAAAGATGTGGACATCCTACAAAAGGGCCTTGCTGAGACAGATGCCTGGTGTCAAAGCCATGGCCTCAAGCTCAATGCCAAAAAGTGCATTATCATTCCTTTTGGTAAAAACTCAGTACCCATGAACTACCACATAGGTGGTAGTCTAAGTGTGATAAGAGACTTTGGGACACAGGTGGACAGTAGTCTCTCCTTTGATAATCACATCGCCACAGTAGTCAGGCACTGCTCATCACAAAAGTTTTCTCATCCAGGAAAAAAGAGGTAATTGTTCCCCTCTACTCGTCACTCATTAGACCCATTATAGAGTGCAATGCCCCTTTTGTTATGTACCTCACAAGACATCTACAACAACTGGAAAGGCCACAGAAATACCTCACAAAGAGGATTACCGGCCTCAAAGAGATGCCCTATGCAGACCGTCTCAAAAAACTGCAGCTTTACTCCATTGCATATTGCCTACTCAGAGGCGATCTCTGCCTAACACACAAAGCTATGTCAAACCCAGAGCTTTTAGACATGCTCCACTTAAAGAAATCCCAATCCCTACGAACTACATGCTCTAAGGACCTAAACCTCGTCACCACAATAAACAGAACATGCTGGAGGGATAGATTCCTGTCCCAGAGACTTCCCATACTAGTACCTATAGATAGGTACTAGGCTGATGGCCCAAGGGCCTAAGTAAGCCTAGCCAACAAGGTTCCCTGGCGTACGCCACCCAAGAAAGTTAATTTCCTGTGCCCCTGTTGAGCAGAGCCACAGAAGTGATCCCCAGGGTGCATTTCCTGTTTCCCATCCACTCATCAAATTTTTATTGAAGAGTGCTAATGAGGAACTTTACTTGACATAGATGGGTAGCTTGTTCCAGAGTATAGGAAGTCTCTGGGACAGGAATCTATCCCTCCAGCATGTCCTTTTTATTGTGATGACAAGGTTTAGGTTCCTAGAGCATGTAACTCGGAGAGACTGGGATTTCTTAAGGTGCAGCATGTCCAACAGCTCTGGGTTTAACATAGCTTTATATGTTAGACAGAGATCTTGTCGGAGTAGGCAATATGCTACATAGTAAAGTTGGAGTTTTTTTAAATGGTCAGTGTAGGGCATCTATTTGAGGTCAGTAATCCTCTTTGTGAGTTACTTCTGTGGCCTTTCCAGCTGCTGCTGATGTCTTGAGAGGTACATTCCAAAAAGGGCATTGTACTCTATAATGGGTCTAATGAAGGCTGACTAGAGGGGAACAATGACCTCTTTTTTCCTAGATGAGAACCCTTTTGTGATGAGGTGTGCCACATTGAAGGATTTCCTGACTACTGTGGTGATGTGATTATCAAAGGAGAGACTATTGTCCACCTGGGTCCCAAGGTCTCTTATCACACATTCAGCATTAAGTAGACTGCCGTTTATGTTGTAGTTCATGGGTACAGAGTTCTTACCAAAGGGGATGACAATGTACTTTTTGGCATTGAGCTTGAGGCCATGCCTCTGACACCAGGCATCTGTCTCAGTGAGGCCCTTCTGTAGAATGTGCACATCATTTGAGGACTTGACTATGGCTCCTAGTTTGCAGTCATCTGCAAACTTCGTTAGCCGGAAGCCTTCTGTGTTAGCCTGTACTTCGGAGAAGTAGATACCAAACAGGAGAGGTCCTGGACTGAACCTTGTGGTACTCCACTTGTCACTGGTTTGAAGTCAGATTTGGAGTCTGCAACTTTTACAGTGTGGGTTCTGTCAGTGAGCCAGTTGGCAACCCATCTTGAGATGTAGGGATTTATACCTAGTTTAGTGAGTTTAGCTATAATTCCAGGATGGGGCGATGGTGTCGAAAGTCTTGGCAAGGTCAAGATAGGCTGTGTGAACCACCTTACCCTCATCTACGGCTTTGGTGACTGCCTCAAAGAAGTCAATCAGGTTCAGAAGGCATGATCTGTCTTTCACAAACCCAAACTGGGTGGGGTCCAGAGTTTGGAGGTTTCCAATGTCTTTGTTTATAAGTTCCATGATGATACGTTCCATCGCCTTGCAGACCAGGCTCATCAGGCTAATAGGGCGATAGTTCCCAATCCCGGGATCAGTGGTGGCTCCCCTTTTGTGAAGTGGGATAACTGTTGCTCTGCATCAGTCAATGGGCACAAAGCCTGACATGAGACTATGATTGAACATTGCGCTTAAGTGGGGAGCCAGTCCATTCTGAAGTTTGTGTAAAACTCAGCCTGGGATGTTGTCTGGTCCCATGGATGCAGTGTTTTTTATTTTAGAGAGTGCAGCTTTTACCTGCATAGATGTGATTACAGGGACTTTGCATTCTTCCTGTATAGATATGGGCCCTTTAGGGGGTGAGAGGGGGGTAAAGTTAGCACTGAACCTATTTGCCAGAATGTTGGCAATATCAGCTGGCTCTGTAATTTTCATGCCATTGTGCTGTAACTCAGAGCAGATCTGGGTGTTGCCACTGAGATTCTTGACATAGCTATAGAATGCTTTATGGTTGCCCTTAGAATCAGTGGCAATTTTGTTTCCATAGCTAGCTTTGGAGGATCTTATAAGGGATCTCAGCTTCTTACTGAGGCTGACCAGGCAGCTCCTTCACTCATGGGATTTTACTCTCTTTTGCAACAGTATCTTCCTTCTGTTGTAGAGTTTGTTTATGGCAGGGGGCCAACAGATTGACTTCCTTTTTTCGGAGGATAGCGTCTTGGTTCTGTTTGGGATAGCATGATCTATTCACTCATGTAAGTGCTTATAGAGTGCATTTGTGTAGGATTCAGCAGTCATAACTGTATTGTCCATCTGTATGGGTGTCTTGAAGTTTGCCACTTCTGTCTTAAGAAGCATGAAGTTGGCTTTGGAAAATTTTTTTACCATGGTTTCCTTAATGGTGGGTGGGGGCGGGATGCGGATATCTAGGGTGATTAGCTTATGGTCGGATCTGACCAACGAGGAGTTGATTTCAGGTGTGGAACACTGGTCACACATGTTGGTAATGACTAGGTCTAGGATATTGTTGCCCCTGGTTGGGGTGTGGATAAGTTGATCTAGGGCATTGGAATTTATGAATTCTAGAAAGTGTTGAGCGATGGAGTTGGTACATGAGCAGTTTTCCCAGTTAAGGGTGGGGTAGTTGAAATCGCCCATTATTAGAATGTTTGGTTGAACCCTAATATTTTCCAGTATTTCAACAAAAGAGGAGTGAGAATCCTGGGGAATGGTGGGGGGTCTGTAGCAAGCTACAATTTGGATTGTAGTTTTGCCCAGAGTTAGTTCCACTTGGATAACCTCTGATGCATTATGCTGCGCAACTAGCCTAGAGGTGTGGATATCCTTAATGAATATGGACACACCTCCACCTTTGGTGTTCTGGTCCAGGTTAGAAGGCTGAAAAGTGTGGTATGAGTTGTAGCCTGGTAATGCAGGGGTGCTCTCTAGAGCCTTGAACCAGGTCTCAGTCACTGCACTGATATCGATGTTCTCCATTTTTAGGAGTGCCTTGAGTGAGTGCATTTTGAGATTTAGACTTCTAGCATTGAGTAGCATTACCCTCAGTTTTTGTTTGCCTGTTCCTGTTATGGTGGTGAATTTGTCATTTGAACCTTGCCTAAAAAATGCACTATAGGGGTGGCAAGAGCCTTATCCAGTATCCAGAATCCCAAGGGCGACAGGTGCAGGCCATCTCTGGCAAAGCAGCGTGGTCTGTCGATCATGTCATCCCAAGCAGACAGATACTGGATTCCCTTAGAATGACACCAGAAGCTTAGCCAATTGTTGAAGTCAGTCATTTTGTCCTTGTTCAGTGGTATCATTCTGGGTGATGGCAGGATGCTACTCAGGGCTAGGGTCATACCTGCCTGGGCTACAAGATCAGAGAGCTCCTCCATGTCTCTTTTCATGTAGTCCAGGGAGGTACATCTCAGGTCGTTCACACCAACATGGACGATGACAGAGTCATATTTGTACTTGTTGTGGAGTGACCTGAGTGCGTGGGTTATGTGGCGGATCCTGCCACCCGACAGGCAGCTGACAGTAACCATCTCCTTGTTTAGCCTGGTGAGTGGGAGATCAGTGTGCCTGACTATAGAGTCACCTATGACATATACAGCATACCCTTAACCATAAGCGAGGAAAGCCTGGAGAAGACTAAGTCCTACATGTATTTGTGCAATAAAAATGATTAGTTTCCATTATGATGCCTCAGATACCTGTATTTGTCTGAATAGTGGTACTGTTAGGAAAACGGCTTTTGGGAATGGTAATTGTAACTAAAGATGCACATGGAGGGGCTTCACCCTCCCTTTGCCACCTTATTCATTTAAGGTTAGGTTTAGTACATCACTGAAAAATAGATGGGGGTGCTTTACATCCCCCCACATCTATCTCACCATATTCATGTGCACTGGTGCTAAGCCTTCTAACTGCTCTAAGAAACTAGACTTAAATGTCTTCCACAAAACATGACTGCAAGTATTCAGTTCAGAAACCTGAAAACACAAGCAGCTCAAAAACGAATTTTCAATACACATCTTCTAGTAGGCATTGCATCCAAACAAGCTTTACAACAAATTTTCACCCTACTGTGCCATGGGCATACTTCTAAAGGTTATTGAATAGTTTCAGCTAAAGCTTCAATCTCTTTGTAAAACTTATCCCTAAGTTCAGTGCACATGGCCACTACTCATTTGATTTGACAGTTTGATGCCGTATTTTAAGCACCGTTACTTTGACTATGTGTTGAATGCTATTTTCTTTACAAAAATAGTTTTCCACACACAAGAAGGTCAACCATCCATAGCAAGCTTCATCCTAATCTGTAAAAGCAATGATGTACCTATGGAAATAAGTATCCTTAACTTTTGAAGCATTGACAATGCATAAACCTAAAGGTGAGCCTTGATTATATCCAACTGACGCTAGAATTTTTGAACCAGTAGAATAAAACTTGTTAAAAGATGTGAATGCACAATGATATGAGTTGACTTCATCCCCTTTGTTTGCAATCTATAAAATATGTCTGGTGCTATGCTTGATACTGTTGCCACATTTCAGCTCCGACTGAAAAGAAGAAACATCAAAGAGATGTGGATAATTTTAAAAAGGGGTACATTTTTTAGTGGCCCAAAAGAAAGAATGGGTCTGGTATCCCAGATGGTAGAATTAACTTTACAATCAAATCAGGCTTTAAATCTAATGATAAAAATAAGGGGACTGTGGTGAATAAGACGCTTCAGCATAATACTAAAGCTGTATCCATTTAAAATGGGAATGTTAATGGTTTATTTGTTCAAGAGGATGGTTTGGCACATTTGGGGTTGTATGATTCCACTCCATCCCAAGCTGTTATAACTAATAACTGCCCTGAAGATATTAGCTCTCGGGTGACCAATACTGGTGTCTCCATGGCTTTCCCTTGAATCTTGGGATAGCTGAAGCCTCCGCTATTGTTACAGCCAAAAAAAAAAGTTAGATGGAAGAACAAAAGAAACAAAGGGCTTACTTACCAGGGTCCCATAATGAACGGTCACCTCAAAAGCAAAGACTGGTAGATGACCAGGTTAACAGTGGTATGTAACATTTGGACTTTGTTTTGAATGAAACTGAAACTGATTGCTGGCTGCTAAATAAAGGTATTTCATTTATTCCCTGTTCATTTGGAAGGTAGAAGATAGCTTAACTGAACTTATATGTTTTACTCACAATTTAAGTCTAATACTCATGTTTCTACAACAACTCATGTTTCTAAAATGAATAAAGAACTTTATAAAGACCTAGTACTTTTACACCTGTGAGTCATCCAATTGCTAATGCATTTGAAAAGACCTCTGAACAAGACAACCACACCCTGTATAAAACTCATATATCTAGTAACTTTAATAACTTAAACTTTGAACAATGAAAACTACTTAATGAGATAAAAGGAAAATACCAATATTGTTATTAATGTGGCTGATAAGGGTGGAGCCATTGCAGTAATAAACAGAGATAATTATATGGCAGCTAACAATCTGCTGCTTGATGATGTGACAAGTTATAAGAAGTTATAAGAAGTAGATAGGATTATTAAAAATGTTCATGCAAATGTCTATGTTATGCATATTAATGGTTATATTAATAATGGTCTTTTAGCGTTCTTTCATGATGAACATTAGCGTTCTTTCATGATGAACATCCCATCATTCCATTTTTTATGGACTGCCGAAGATACATAAGAAAGCTTATACACCCTATTGTTTCTTCTAAGAGATGGGTTACAGAATGTGCATCAATCTGTTTAGTGTCTGTCTTGAAAAAATATCTTCTTCTTCTTCTTCTTTCGGCTTTTCCCTGTTAGGGGTGGCCACAGCGGATCACCTGTCTGCTCATGATTAGCAGTGGAGTTTTACATTGTCGAGTTGCCAGCCCGGCATCCAACCTTCCACAGAAGGCATGCACTCACACCTAGGGCCAATTTAGAGTACCCAATCCACCTACAGCATGTCTTTGGGATGTGGGAGGAAACCGGAGCACCCGGAGGAAACTCATGCGACCACAGGGAGGACATGCAGACTCTGCACAGAAGGCACCCCAGCTGAGGATTGAACTGGAGAACCTCTTGCTATGAGGTGGCAATGCTAACTGCTGCACCATTGCGGTCTTGAAAGAATATCTAAAATGTGTTAATAGTTATACTAAAGTCAGCGATGACTTTTAAGAGGTCTAACTAAATGGCAGGCTGGAAATCTGGATAGACAAATAATAATGGTAACATTGGATATAGAATCACTCTTCACAAAGATATATACTGAATATGTATTCAGATTTGACTTCTGCTACTATAAATACTGTATGCGAATTGTCTGCTTTAGTGTTAGAAAATCGTATATTTATGTTCAATGCTAATTTTTAACTTCCAACTATCTGGGGTAGCAGTGGGTACCCCGTGGCTAATACATATACCAGTTTTGTTCTATGTTTGGGAAAGTGCATCTCTCTAAAAACTGTGAGTATCAATGTGCTGCATTATAAGTATTTTGTGGATGATGGGGAAATTTGTCACCTATTTAAACTCCACTATGTTTTTTTTTGAAGTTTAAATTGACTATGTCTAAGCATGAGATATGTTTCTTAACTATTCTGTTCATTGGTTCATAGGTTCATAAGAGGTTACTAGGCTAATGGTCCTAGTGCCTTTACAAGCCTAGCCAAGTAATACCCATGCTCCCTAATTGACCATTGTTAGATGGTTGGATTGTTTGCAGAGAGAATCTATGATCAGCACCAGTCCCTGTCCATGAGGGACATAGGTGCCACCCCAGAGGTGAATTTATGGTCTCCCATCCAATTGCCACATTGCTCTTAAACAGGGTAATTGAGGAGCTCTGCTTAATGTGACTTGGGAGTTTATTTCAGATTAGCGGCAGTCTCTGAAATACATATCTGTTTCTCCAGCATTTTTTGTTTAAGCCACTGACTATGTTGAGATCTCTGGAGGTAGTGACTCTTGTCCCATTTGATTTGAGGATGTGCAGCATTTCCAATAGAGCAGGGTCAGAGACTGCTCTGTAGGCCAGACACAGGTTGCCTCTCAGCAGCTTGTAGGACAAAGAGTACAATGACAGGACTTTTGGTCTTTCCATGTAGGTCATGTTTTGGAGTTCCTGAATTCTGTTGGTCAGGAACCTCTGTGGTCTCTCTAGCTGCTGCACGTGTCTGGTGAGTTACATACAAAAGGGAGTGTTGTCCTCTATTAGTGGACTGATGAAGATGGAGTACAGGGGAGTTATAACACCCTTGGTCTTGGATGCAATGCTCTTACTTATAAGGTGTGCAGTGTAAAAGACTTTCTTTACCACCATGGACACATGGTGATCAAAACTTAGATTGTTATCAACTTGTGTTCCCAAGTCACATGCCACTGGGTTTAGGCTTAGTGTGGTGTTGCCTATATTTTATTTTGCAGTTTCTAGCTCTTTGCCAAAGAGGATAATGATGCAATTTTTGCATTTAGTATTAGACTGTGGCTTTAGCAACAATCATTTTTCTGTGTTAACCCCTCCTGTAATGTGCTAATATCTTTAGGGGACTCAATGATTGCTCCCAGTTTGTAGTAATCTGTGAACTTGGCAAGCCACAGACTATCTACTTTCACCTAAACTTCCAAGAAATAGATTCCAAACAGTAGAGGGCCCAGCACAGAACTTTACAGTACCCCGCTTGTAACTATTCTACTGGTGAAGGTGGAATCTCCAACTTTAACAGTTTGAGTTCTGTCAGTGAGCCAGTTGGCTACCAATCTAGTGACACATGGGTTAATCCCCAGCTGGGAGAGTTTCTCAATAATACCTGAGTGAGGTATTGTATCGAAATCCTTGGCTAAGTCAAGATAGGCAGTACGTACTGTTTTGCTGTTGTCCAGAGCTTTGCTGACATTCTTGAAGAAGTACGCCAGGATTAGTAAGCATGATCTACCCTTAATGAAGCCAAACTGGGTCAGATCGATAGTATGAAGATTGCCTATGTCCTTGTCAATAAGGTCCATGATGATTCTTTACATAGCCTTGCAGATAAGGCTGGTTAGGATTATGGGTCTGTAGTTCCCAGGGTCGGTTGGTGGACCCCTTTATGCAAGGGGATTACAGTTGCTGTTCTCCACTCTGCTGGAATAAAGCCACTGCTCAGGCTATGGTTAAAGACAGAACAAAGTGGATTGACTAGGTCATGTTTTAGGTTGTTTAGTAACAGCCTGGGATGTTATCTGGTCCCATAAAGGCCGTGTTTTTTACCTTGGAGAGTGTGGATATGACCTGCTGATAGAAGATGCTGGGAAGAGGACAGGTGTCAGGTATGCTTTGGCATAAGGCTGGTGGGGCGAAACTTGTACCACATCTGTCAGCTAACATGTAGGCAGTTTCCTCAGGGTCAGTGTGAGTGGTACTTACTGTCCACTATGAGTTCAGCACATAGCTAGGAATTCCCTTTTAGATTTTGGATGTATCTAATGAATGCCTTATGATTGTCTTTAGCCAGGGAAGCTAATTTATCCTCATAACTAACTTTAGAGGACTTTACCAGATGTCTGATTTGCTTGTTGAAGCTGTGGAGCGTATACTTTCTCTGTTGAGTAAGTTCCCTCTTGTTCTTAGATATCAGTTTCTTCCTTTTGTTATATAACCTGTTTATACTCAAGGTCCACCAGGGTGGCTTGTTTTTACAAGAGGACTTGGTTTTGATCCTGTCAGGTACAGCAGAGTCAATACAGTTGTCTATGTGGTTATACAGGGTGTTTGTGGACTCCCCTGCATAGGAGTCATTGTTGGCTGTGTTAGCAGGGGGGTTGAAACTTTTCAAACCATTGCTTAGTAGGCTAGTGTTTGTTTCTGAGAAATGTCTCATTTTTATTGCTCCTGTGGAGGTGTCAGGTCTGATCATTACTTTGAATGAGACAGATATATGGTCTGACCTTACTAGGGAGGGCAGAACACAGGGGTAGTGCAGTGACTCCCCCCAACTCCATATTGGTGAGTACTAAGTTCAGAACATTTGAGCCACTTGTGGTGCTGCCGACTAACTGTTCCAGAGCATTTGAATTTACAAAGTCCAGGACCCTCAGGGCAATCGGGCTGTGCTCATGTACATTGCCCACTTGATAGAAGGATAGTTGACATCTACCATGACCAAGGTGTTTGGCTGTATAGTGAGTGACTCAAGCGAGTCCAGGTAGGTTGTGTGCTTCTCGTGGTTCAAGGTGGGGGACCTGTATCTAGCAATGATGTGGTACGGTGTTTTACCCATAGTTATTTGGACATGGAGTACTTCAAGAGAGTCGTACTGTTTAACCATTCTTGAGATGATTTGGATTTAATGACAATGGATACACCACCACCTTTGGTTCTTTCATGTTCGTTTTGAAGTCTGAGTGTGTGGAAGACACTGTAGCCTTGCACATCTGGGGTGCTTTCTGTGGCCTTGAATCAAGTCTCTGTGACTGCACAGATATCAGCATCTTCCAATTTAAGCAGAGCTTCCAGGGAGTGCAGTTTCCTGTTTAGACACCAGCATTAAGCAGCATAACCTTGAGTTTGTCTGTAGTGGATATTTTCTTTTATGTCAGGAGATTTGTTGTTTTGGTATTGACTAAAAAAGTCACTATGGGGGAGGCAAGCATCTTTGCCAGTATTTGAAAGTTTATAGGAGAGAGGTCCAGTATTCGAAAGCCTAGACGAGAAAGGTAAAGACCATCTGTGGCAAAGCAGCATGGTCTGTCGACCATGTCTTCCAAGGCTAACATATACTGTATCCTCCTGGACTGACACAAAAAGCTAAGCAAATTGTTGAAGGCAATAATCTTTTGTTTATATCATGGCATTATCCTGGGTGAAGGTAGAATGCTGCTTAGGGCTAGGGATATACCCACCTGGGGCACATAATCTGAACGTTTATTCACATCATAATACAAATGGATCTTTTGCCACATGTAATAGGTAGTTAGGACAAAATAACAGATACTGTGTCAGTGTGTGGCAATAGTTAGTAAGTAGCTCTATTAACATCATGCAGCAGGGTACCTTGGCATGACAAAATTATCAACATGAGGTATCATTATATCCTGTCATGTTTTCAGATCAAAATCAAGAATTATGGTGCCCTGACATGCCATCAGTGTCACCATCAGACGACAGGAGGTTTTGCTGTGACATCAGTCTTGGAATCAGGTAACAGAATCTCCTGGTGCAATAAAGACATCTACAGCACAGAACAAGCTGCCATAGAATGACATCCAGGAAAGTAAATCTTGAACTTATCACCAGATGTCATAAGGGTTATACCTTCAAAATCTTTTAAATAAAACTGACAAATATATTTAGTGGATCCATGAGGCTTGACGATATTTGGAGCCCAAAAATTGAAAAGAGATATATATGGAGGACAAGACATATGACCTTTGAAATATGGTGCCTCTAAACCATAATACCTAGAGCGACTAAATAAGGATGAACGATGCCAGCAAAAGATGGCATGATATCACAAACAAGTTAATTAAAGAGTCACTCCCAGGTGGGAACTGTATTCATGCACGATTGCAATGAACATTCTGTCAGGTGAGCAAATCATGCATTACCTACACCATAGCCTCTTTGATTTTTGTCAGGAAAGGATTTATTAAAAAGAAAAAAAGATGTTTTAATATTTTAAATCAGTGCTTTCATTAACAAAATGTATTACCAATTCCCCTCATTAGGAATGATGGCATTTGGGCTAGTTTATTTCATTAACTGCAGGGAGATCCCTGCTAAGGTGCTTTAATAGTGGTCATCTTATATAGGTGGCACTTCCTTGTGCTGGTTGGTACTGATGATCATGGTTGCAAGATGCACTGTGTTTTTTTTTTTTTAAGCTATAACAAACTGTTGGCTAAAGGACTTGCTATTAATTTTTTTAATGCTGGAATAGTTTTTAACATTCAGCACTTCTTCCACAATATATCGATTTGTCACTCAGAACTGCTATTTAACCATTTGCATTTTACATTTTCAAGAAGTATTCATGACCATTATGCAATTAATCAGTAACATACTAATGATGGTAGGAATTACTGGATTTTCTGGTGCAATAAGGCATAGGGGAAAAGAAAACATAGATTAATTAGACCAGTCATAGCTAACTTTATGATTAACACAAATAGAACACAACAATAAAGTATCTCCGCTGAGAGATGAACCCAGGACTTCTGAAATACTGTTTGATTTGCAATGTCAGCAATACAACCGAATCAGCAGAACATCAGGAGTGCAGTTTACCCAGCAAAGACATAAATGCTAGTAAATGCAACATCTCCTAATAACTGGACTCGGCTTACTGTTATTTTTAAACTGTATTAACTTCTGGAAGATTTAATCTATAAAGATATAGAAACTAAAAAAAACAAGGATCCAGAATCCAAAAGACTTGTTCTCAGTGCTACTGACCTACTCCAGTGAGTACACCAAAGTAAGTCACATGGACAGCAAGTCTTTTTAAATCTGGACCCAGGTGTATACCTGCTTTATAGACAGGCCTTTAATTTGAGTAAAGCAACTACAATGAGGGCAAACCTTTTGCAATCAGGACAGGCTTACACTGAAGTAAGACACAATGAGAGCAAGTCTTTTGTAATCTAGCCCAGCAGTAACTTAAAAGAACATTGAATCCAATCTATGGACCAAAGTACAGATGCTGTTGATAAACATAATGCAAATATTAATTTTATTCATGTGTAAATATACTATTAATAAATACTATAGACAGTAATAAGCCTATGAACAAAGCAAACTTATAATATTGTCATGATGAAGGTTTCAAGCTTTCTTGTAAATATTGTAAATTGCTGGTGTTTTGTTCTAATTTTGATAGTGGATGAAAATGGTTGTTTAGCAGTTATCTAAATATTACTTTTATGTGATTACTAATTTGTATTACTTTATTATTGTATTTTGTATTGTTTAAATCATTCTTCTCAGGTCCTCTGCTTTTTTCCATCTTTATTAATAACCTTCATGCAGCCATTCCAGAAACCACCTGCATCCCATACTCAGATGACACCACTTTTATCTGTTCAGCCTCCTCCCCATCAGACCTGCAAAACTTAACCCAAACTACATTTAATACAATTAAAATCTGGTTAGCTAATAAATGCTTGCTCTTAAACCCTAACAAAACTAAATTACTACTTTTCACCCTTACCAGTTGATCTACTCCTCTCTGTTTCTCTATATCATCCAACGATGGCACCTCTATTCTGCCAGACATCAGCACTAAGCTATTAGGGGTTATAGTTGACAACAATCTCAAATTTAACTTGCATGTAAATAAAACCATCAAAACTGTTAACCAAAAGCTTGGCTCACTATATAGAAATAAAACTTTTCTAACCCCACTAGCCCATACCACTACAGCCCGCTCTCATCTACTTTCTACCCTGCTATATGCTTCCCCTATACTCTCTAACTTGAATAAGACTGAAATTAATAAACTCACCTGTAGTTACAACCATATAGCTAGATATGATACCAACTCTACATACAGGACCCATCATTGTCAAAAGTTTGAGCTTCTAGGGCGGTTAGAGTTCCCTAACCTACTTCAGTTCAACCAGCTCATAGTTGCGCACAAAAGTCTCACACATCCAGAAAAAACTCCTGCTGTTAGAAAGATTATGAAACCCTACTGTCACTCGAGGCCACTTTACTCATCTAATAAACTAATAGTCCAAACACTAAGACCTAGTAACTCGGCTGGATACTCACTATTTACCAACTTCATTGGCAAAACCTGGAACTTACTCCCTGCCAACCATACACTTGAACCCTCTCTCAATCTCATTAAAAAAGGCCTTAAACAATACTTTAAAACTTTCAGCCCTAAAAAACTGCAACTGGACTCCACTAAAATACCTCAACCTTGATGACGCTGTCCAATTTTTCAATACCACCTTCCTTAAAGTCCTAAACACCCATGCACCCACAAGATTTACTACAGTTAAAGCCCGGTCCTCACAATGGCTACAAAAAGCCACTAGATCAAAAATGAAAAACCAAGATAGAGCCTGGAATCACTGGAGCAAGACAAAAAACCCCTCTGATAGACAGAAATTCTGTGAATTACATAACAAAGTCAAAAAATTAATAAAACAGGACAAAATCCTATATTACCAGTCTACGTTGAACTCCACCCAAAACAACCCTAAACAATTCTGGTCAACCATCAACTCCATCCTCCACCCAGGAAAGTAGGAACCCCTCCACCAAACAAAACAAACTCCTCTGAAAACATTGCCACCTCTCTCAACACTCACTTCACACAAACCATTCTATCATTAGCAAAACAACACAACCCCTCTCCCCTACCCCCTCCAACTACACCTAGTAACCTGCCCACTGCATTCACTTTCTCTCCTATCCCTACCTCCAACATAAAAAAACTCTTATCAAAACTAAACCCCACAAACCTAGCAGCTGACAACCTCCAGCTGAGTACTTTAAAATTGCAGCTGAAACCCTGGCCTACCCAGTTGCAATCCTGATGAACCGATCTTTATCTGAAAGCTATGTCCCTTCACAATAGAAAATATCCCACATTATCCCCCTCCGCAGAATTCACCAACTACCAGCCCATAGCAATTCTGTCTCCTCTATCAAAAATACTTGAGAGATGCGTTCACTCTGAAGTTCTAAACTGCCTCCTCACTAACAACCTCCTATCTAACACACAACATGGTTTCCGACTATACCACAGCACAACCACTGCCTTACTTGCTTTCACTATTACAATCCTTCAACATAAAAACAATGGTTATTGCACCTCTGCAACTTTTCTGGACCTATCTAAAGCATTTGACATGGTCTCTCATAAACAAGTCATCACTGTCCTCAGTACTCTATTCTTCTCTCAATCTGTCACAAACTGGTTCCAGAGCTACCTGACTGAGTGCCATCAATCCGTTGTTTGGCATAATGATATATCCCCACAACTCCCTGTCTCAACAGGTGTTCCCCAAGGATCCATCCTTGGACCCTGACTCTTCTCCATATTCACTAATAATGTAGCCTGTGCTACCAAACAGGCCGGTCTCATACAGTACGCAGATGATTCCACCATCACCTGCTCAGCCCACTCCCTACCTGATCTCTCATACAGTACCCAGATGGTTCCACCTACCCAGATGGTTCCACCATCACCTGCTCAGCCCACTCCCTACCTGATCTCTCATACAGTACCCAGATGGTTCCACCATCACCTGCTCAGCCCACTCCCTACCTGATCTCTCATACAGTACCCAGATGGTTCCACCACCACCTGCTCAGCCCGCTCCCTACCTGATCTTCAAAAGACACACAGGAAGCCTTTTCCTCAGTTGAAAGGTGGCTTTCAGATGCACAATTAATACTTAATCCAAACAAAACAAAACTCCTCATCTTCCAACCCACCAAACACCATCTAAACACCCACCAATTTAATATTAAAGCCAATGACAACACCATTATCCCCCCAACAGACCACACCAGACTTCTTGGAGTTGAAATTGACAATAACCTCAAGTTTGACATCCACATCTCATTAACCGTAAAAAAGTACATAAAAAAGTAGGAGCTTTATGCAGAAATAAGCAATTCTTCACCAAAACAGCCAAGATTTCAGTTGCAAATAGCCACCTTATCTCCACCCTACCCTACGCCTCTCCAATATTTACCAACCTAAGGCAAAGTCAGTTAGGTAAACTCGAAGCTTGCTACAACAAAATAGCAAGGTTTGCCACTGGCACAAACTACCATAGCCACCACTACACCTCACTTACTGAACTAGGCTGGCTAGAATTCCCTCACCTCCTTCAATGGTGCCAACTCTCACTCGCCCACAAACTACTAAATCATACTCTAGAAGTCCCCTCCCTCCAAAATCTACTCCGACCCTATCATACCACCAGACCACTACACTCCAGCAACAAAAATCAATTAAAGGTAACTAGAACCAGAAACTCTGCTGTAGAAGCTCTCTTCTCCTACTCCATAGCGAAATTAAGGAAAACCCTTCCTCACACTATAACTTCTGTGTCATCACGCACTAACTTCAAGACTGCTCTAAAATCTCATCTAAAAGAGCACTGGGAATGCCCCTGTAACAAACCTCAATATCTCTACCCCAATCTCTCTAATCCCTTTCTTCCACACCTCTAATTACCTTTGGATTGCAGCCAAATACATTGCTTGTAAACCTATATCTCAGCTGCAATCTTAGCCACTGTTATTCAAGGGTAATAGCTGCTAGCTCAGCTATTAAAATACTTGCTAGTCTTTATGGCACCAATGATTTAAGTGTTGTACCATTTAACTAAATACTTCATTTCATTTTGAACTTTAACTGTTTACTAATATTGTTAAACAAAACCTACCTATAATTCTTGTAACTTGTAATTAATTGTTGTTTTGATTACGGAGCTTTTCTCTCCGGGCCTCAGCTGAAAAAGGACCTGTGTCCAGTTGGATTTCCTGGCCAACAAATGTAAATAAATAAATAATTAAAAAAAAACTGGCTCTGCCCCTGCACTAATCCAGATTAATCTCCATAGATACCCTGTCAATTTTATTCTCTTAACTAATGCATATTTTTGCCAATATCTGTAGGATATTACTTAATATTTAACTATGTAAAAAATTGCAATATTGCAAACTGTATATTCCATAGTGCTGTTTTAAGTATGTACTGTTTAGTCTAGTGCCATAACTTATGAAAAACTGTTCATTCTTATGTTTTTTTCCCTATGTGAAGATAATTGCTACACTTAGTTAACAGACTCTTGAATAATGTATCAGCTCTGTAGCTGCTATTCTTCTTATACTCTGCTATTCTTATTACTGTTTTTGCTTGTATCTGTGATTTGGATCTTTTCTCCTGGGCCTTCGCTGAAAATGGACATGTATCCAGTCAGACTATTCCGGTCTTCATGACATTGTAGTGTGGCAGGAACTGTAGTTTTCTTTTCTTCAGAAATCAATGTACGCCATTTTACTGTATGAAGCAACAAGAGGTGAACTGGCATAGCGATACTACAAGCCATGTTACTCATCCTGTTGAATGGTCCAGCTAAACTAGTCAGATAGCTGGAATGTTATCTTTGCAGAGTGTCTCTTACATGAGAGCTGTTTGCATCAGGTAACAAGATACTTGACTAAACAGTGTCTACACTAGGCATTAAGATGTCACAACACAGTTACACTGTCTATGTCACATGGAACGGTACTGTGGCATGCGGGTATCTGTAATAGACGAGTCTATGTGAACTCATCGAATGCTTAAAAAAGCGAACAATGATTTATCGAACCCATGTAAGTGAAAGCTTACAATCTCGAACGCTTAGAACAGTGATTTTTTTTTCCAAGGGTAAAAAAATCACTGTTCCACCAAAAATAAATAAATAAATAAATGAATAAAAATAAAAAATGTAAAACATTACATAAAGTGGGGGTCTTTGCCCCCCATGCCCCCCGATGTGGGGGGATGTGCCCCCATACCCTCCTACTTAAATATACCAACTCTGAGATCGCACTACAGTCACAAAAATGACTTTTATGCCGTTTCGCTATTTTTCCTTTTCGTGCTTTCAAGTTCAATCAAGACACATTCAAAAGAACGCGTCTTCCATCATGTAATAGGAACCCTAATAGACAAGGGTTATGGCATAGTTATGTTGTTATGCTGTTATCATTACGTTGTATGGTCATAGGGAACGCTAACCATGCCAACATGCAGGTTCTAATCAGTAAAGGACTAGGTGGAAGCCCAAACTGAAAAGAAAAAGGAAGAAGAACAGGCTGCTACACATTGCTTGTAGAAGACAGAAGAGTATTTTATTACAGAAACAGAGCTGCTGTTTCATGAGGCAGTCATTTCTATGTATAACAATTTAAAAATGGTGAAGAGGAGAAGAACCAAAAACATATATATATATATATATATATATATATATATATATATATATATATATATATATATATATATATATATATATATTTATATATATATAGTTTCTAGCAGAACAGAATGAAAGTTTTAAGTAGATGAAATGCATTGTGCCAAACTCTGGGACCATAGATATTGCAAAAGACTGACTATCCTACAATACAATATGAAAAGCAAACTGCCTAACACAATGGGAACATTAAGAAAAGTGATTCACAGGGAAGTAAATGAGAATCTAGGTAGCTTAATGAGGAAAATACAGCTTTGCTAAAGCAATAGCACTTGTTGCATTCTGTGTGTAAAAATATTAGTGTTTATCTTCAGCAAATGGATACACTGGATCATATTCCTTCATGAAGGCTATTACTACCAAAAGAGAGAAGAATATTTTTAACTCAACCATTTACTCAGCAGCATTAACAACATAATAATAAAAAATGTGCAGAACTCATGCATGACACATTACTGGCCATCAGTAGATGGCCATATCTGCTCTACATTAAACACACCTTTATCTAATACAAGTAGGCCAAGCTCACCCTGACATTCACAGTTAATAAGTAATTTTCAATTTCCGGCTTCAATGGGGCTCAGCAAAAAATCTAGACCACATGACCACATACTTTTGCCTAATACCCCCGTCCCACCTAGTTTCTCTACTTAAATCATGCGTGATCTCACATAAGCAATTGTTGGCTGTTTCGCACATCTGTACTTCATCAATCATTTCTTTGCTACAAGGAGTAAGCAGAGCTTGACTATGCCTTAGTCCCTTTTTTCCTGAGTCCTAACTTACTAACATCATCTGCCTTGTCAATTCCATAAAAAAGGTTCCATATTCACTTTTGTGTCAGTTGCGAGTTGCTAAACCATACCAGACTGTGACATGCCTGGGAAAATGTGCTCTCAGTCTCTTCTTTCACTTGACTTACATCTCCAGCATGCTTCCCTCAGGGGGAGGGACATCTTATATAATCTATTGGAGAGATCAGTGGAGGTACTTCAATGCAAAAATGTAAGATTTTTCAGATTTTGTTACATGCTGAGGGGCCACAGAAAATATCTCTTCACTGTTGTGAGGTTAAGGGCACCTTCAGACTAGTAACCCAGCATTGTCTTAATTTATCTAACTGCTCTTCCCCCAACATTATATGCCCTACTTATAAACTTTTTATTAGAAGACATTTCTTTCCTTCTGGATTCAACTAAGAAATCAATAAGTTCTGGTCTATCCTTTTGTACCATTTGTCTATTGTCTCTCTCATGCTCCCTTACAAGATTCATAAATCTAAACCTTTCCCCTTGCTCTAAACCAAATTCTTGTTTTATCTCTTCCAAAATTTTTGGCTTCCCATCCCATGTTAATTGTTCACAATACCTTAGTTCCTTCTCTGAGGTTAATCACTTTGTTGCTGCAGTAATTCTGCCAATAACCTCTCTCTCTCCTATCTTACCAAACATCTCTGTATGTTTACTATTATCAGCTTGGATTCTCTTGCAGTCAGAACACTACATCCTTCATCCCATCCCCCCACCTCTTTGTCTTAACACCATCCGGTTCCAGTGGGGTGAATTTAGTCCATTGTGCATCACATATGCACACCTTGCTTGAGCAGTCATAAAGTAACTTTCAAGATCAAGTAGTCCCATTCATCCCTGTTCAACTGGTAAAACCAAGCTGCCTCACCTTACTAGAGATGTATTACCTTCCCACAGAATGTCCTTAATGCCGTTATAATTTTATGTCAATTTTTTTCTCTGCTTTTGCAAAAAATGCTATAGCACCAGGGGTACCAAGAACATTTTATCTGCCTGAATCTTACTATCCATTTCCATAAATGTCAGTTTCCATTGTCTAATCATCACTGTGGCTTTTCTCAGTAAGTTTTCTTGCATTCCACTGGGTGCTTTTTGTACATCTCCTAAACAAGTCATCCTCTGCTGTCCCTAGGGATATGGGAATGTCTGTACCAGATCATGTGTTGGGACATACTTCACTTCATACCTTGATATATTTATAGGCATGCATGATACTAAAGAGCACAGGAACATCCTTGGCAGGGTCTATTACATACACAAGCAGATCTTCTGCAAACAGTACAATTTCTCCTGTCTACTGTACCAGCTATATCCCCTTTATAGATGAATCCCTAATCCGTACTGCTAAAATATCAAAATATAGAACAAACAAAAGGAGTGAGGAAGGAACGAATGCCTAGTGCTGCTTAAAGTCTTGACATCCTACCTGATATCCTAACATAGGCTTCAGATTCCCTGTATATCTCCATTATCAGTCTAATCTGCTACCTTTGGAATTCCAAATCTAACACCTTTCAAATAAACTCCCAAATGACTTATCAAACACTTTCTCAGTGTCCAGACCAATTAACATTATTCTCTTTTCTCTGTTCTGCATGCCTTTGTATCAGTACTGTTTATTTATATTATCAAATGTCTGATTACCTACCACAAACTCACAGTGGCCTAACTTAATAAAGGCTAGCACTCTACAAGCTAGTCTCTTTGCACTAATATTCATAAATATATTGTAGTCTTGGTTTAATAGTAATATAGGTCTATTTTATAGAATCTTTTCCTTCTTTTAGAGTGACCATTATCACTGCCTTTATCCAGGACCTCCACCTCAACAACGCTATTAAATATTTCATACCATATGTCAATTATGACCTCCTTACCTAGCTTCCAGAGTTCTACCAAGATACCATCTAGACCTGGGATTTACCAGTTGTTTACTGATGCAATACCTGCAACATTTCATTCTTTGTTATATGTCCACAAAACTTGTTCCTAATGGGTTTATCTAGCCTTCATACATCTACCACTCCCAGATATCTCCCTGAATGTGTTTCAATCTCTTCTGTCCACTGTTCTCATTTATAAAGTGTCTCATTATATTGTCTCATGCTTTCCAAATATTTATCTTGTTCAGATTCTACTTTCCCAGTACATGGATTACTGAGTTTGCTATGAGAAGCTTTATCTTCTGTTGCCTTAGCTAGCTTTTGCACTGGCAACTTAGTATTTATAGGGTTATTGTCATAATAAAATTGGGATAATGTTATTTTCCTAAATTGGCAGATATTTTCCATATATTCCTCTACTTACCTCTTGGCTTGCTGCAACTGTTCTTTTTTCTTTATCTGTTAATCTACCTAACTTAGTCTAGTATTCGTTCACCTTTTTGAGACTTTGTCTACATGTTACGTTACTTCTCTCTTTCCCACTTCTTTCACTTCAACCACTACTAAAAATTGCAAACTTGTCTTCATAACATCCTATTTCCACCCCGGGTCAGATGACTTTCCTAACCGTGAGCCCTCAACTAAAACTCCTCCTCCTCATCATGTAGGTAGGAAAACACAAATGCTTAACATTATTATGTTGTATTCTCTGAGGTTTGAGGATGACCAGGGCATGGCTCGAGTGAGTTATTTGGTGAGTTGAGCA